>NC_086446.1:793434817-793562460 GCF_028390025.1 Pseudophryne corroboree | reverse complement strand
CGTAGCGTGCGACCCAATCGTTACATATTTTCACAATTAATGTAGTTTGTAGACCATGGTCCCTTTGATAGATTCTGAAAGTTTGGTTAATATAGAATGTCCCTGAACGGAGGAATCCCTCTTTGTATTGTGCGAAGGGTCTAACAGGAATCATACAGCAGTGTTTGGTACCCATCGGAAGAGTATTTAATTAACAATATTCCGGTGTTGGTTTGGAGCGTACTAATCGCTCGTGCGGATAGTTATGGACATAAGAAGTTTATGTCCATTTCTATTATTTACTCATACTCAGGTATGCGGCGGGAAACCTAGTTTCCCACCCACCTGAGCTGTTTGAAATCGTCACAGCCCACCTGTATGAATCACCCTATGACCTTTTGTTATAATGCGAAGCCGAATTCCTGCGTCCAATGGACAATGAGGTTGTAGGGACCATTAGATTGCATTGTGTGAGTAGCATAAAAGACGGGCCTGTGGCATCCAGCTTTCACTTCTCATCAAACGGTTCTCATTGCTGATAATCGGGAAGCTGGATGTCCAGAGGCGCATGCGATCATACCCTTTGTGCGTAAGTTTTTCTCCGTAATCATATTGTCTTACTATGAGCCAATCTCTCTCTCTCCGTCTCTCTCTCTCTCTCTCTCTCCCTTCTCTTTCTCTCGTATCTCCCATTGACTAGAATTGTATTGTATTAGATCAGCATAGTATTGTATTGCATTTCTTGTATAGTTATTCGGTTAGGAAGTCTCTGTTATATTGTAGTGTATCATTTGTATTGTGATTCTTTTTGCAAGTATAATAGTTATAATACAGATAATAGGCTTTGGACCCTAAACCAGTATCTGTGTATTTCCTATAGTTTTAAGTGTTCACTTGAGCGTCGGTGACGCTCAAGCAGCTTTGTAGTTAGTCAGGTTACACAAGGTTGCACTTACACCCTGTATTCACATTAAGGTATTCTGTGTATTTCATTGATAAAAGGTTTAGACATAAAGGTATAGCGTTGTGAGCGTCTGCGCCGCTGGTGATCTCCTCGTGGTCTCGAGCGTCCGCTACGCCATAGCGAATCATTACTCTAGTCATAGCCAATAACGTGTTGTCCTGTGATCACTGGGCCGTGAGCGAACGTGACGCTTGAGCGTCTCGCCTTCGGCTGAGCGATCGTTACGCAACTAGCGTACCCTTACGGTACTTCTTAAGTAAACAGCGTACTGTGTTCTTAGACTTCATTAAGGGTTGTTTATACGACAAAGGAATTTAGCATTGTCAGTATGTATGTGTGTATGTATGTAATAAAATTATACTTTCACGGTGTGTGTGTCTTGTCTTTTTTTGGGTATTTTTTTAGTAGTAGTACTACAGGTACCAGCGGGCCTGTTTTTCCGTCGCATGCTGGTACTTGTGGTTCTCCAAGTACCAGCATGCGGGGGAGGCTTGCTGGGCCTTGTAGTACTGCTACTAAAAACAATATCTTTTCTTTTACAACAAAGGCTATCAGCCTCCCTATCCGCAGCCCATTGGATGGGGGGGGACAGCCTCGGGCTTCACCCCTGGCCCTTGGGTGGCTGGGGGGGGGACCCCTTGATTGAAGGGGTCCCCACTCCCCCAGGGTACCCCGGCCAGGGGTGACTAGATGGATTTTTGATGCCACGGCCGCAGGGCACTATATAAAAGTGACCCCCGGCTGTGGCATTATCTGTCCAGCTAGTGGAGCCTGGTGCTGGTTTTAAAAATACGGGGGACCCCTACTCTTTTTGTCCCCCGTATTTTTGGAACCAGGACCAGGCGCAGAGCCCGATGCTGGTTGCTTAAATATGGGGGAACCCCTGTCATTTTTTTTCCCATATTTCGGCAACCAGGATCGGCTCAAAGAGCCCGAGGCTGGTTATGCTTAGGAGGGGGGACCCCACGCAATTTTTTTTTTAAATTTTACAGTGTTTAATTAAAAAAAAAAAAAATAGAACCCCAGCACGGATCACACAGATCCGGCCGAGATTAATTGTAAAAAAGTCGGCAGTGTTTTGCTAATCACTGCCGTAAAAAACACAAAAAAAACACGAATGACATCGACATCGGAAGAAAAGAAAAACCCGAATACGACAGCTTAGTAAATCCATCGTAACAAATTCAAAAAGTTGCAGTTTTACACTTTCGATGTCATTCGTGATTGAACTTTGACCTGAAACGGGAAAATACGAATCTTAGTAAATTTACCCCACAGTTTGTTCTACTGCCTTAGTGGTTTTCAGTTTTTATACCTCTTCTAGACTCTGAGTGAAAAGCTCATTCATCATCATGAGAGACAGAAGATGCCTCACTGACAGTTACAGTACCACCACTCATAAATGAATGCCAAGGCCTGAGCCTTTTCTTGGCACTGAGTGTGGTGAATAGCATGTTGGAAATTTTATGTTTTTCTGCGCTAATTTTTCCCTTTAATAGATGCATTTTTTCTTTACAACTAGTGGCAGTAGCTGCAACAGCAATATTATTGGATTTCTGCTCCTCCTCTTTTCTAATCTGATCATCATCCATTTTTTAACTCACAGCTCAGCTCACACTGCATGTAGTCAGACCGCTTTTATATGTATGTGAAGGGAACAAAGCACATTGGAGTACAGCATACTGGGGTGCAGTGCCCCAAACAGTACAAACAAATTATACAATATATTTTAAATTCTTTTTTTGAACTCACAGCTCAGCTCACACTGTGTGGAGTCAGATATGTACATGAAGTGCACAAAGTGCTTTGGGGTACAGCGTCCTGGGGTACAGTGCACAGAACAGTACAAACAAATGCTACAATATTTTTTAAATACTTTTTCTTGCAGCTTGGCTCACACTGCATGGAGTCATACCGCTTTAATATGTACAGTATGTGAAGTTAACAAAGCACACTGGGGTACAGTGAACAGAACAGTACAAACAAATTATACAATATATATATATTTTTACTTGGCTCACACTGAATGGAGTCAAAGGGCTTATATACGTATGTGAACAAATGCACTGGGGTAAAGTGCACACAGGTTGTAAAAATGTTTTAAAATTTATTTATTTTTAAATGTTATTTTTTTACCTTTTTCGCTACTACAGTATGGTGTCACACTGCTTATATATGATCACAGTGGGTGAAGTATGGCCTACGGAGTCAGTGCAGCATCACTGTGTAACAGGATTTGACTATGGGTACTGGACACAGCACAGCCCTTGGATGGACTCAGCACAGCACTTGTCAATGGACACAGCATAGCCACTTAATGGACACAGCACAGCCACTAGTGGATGGATACAGCACAGCAACCTGTAGATGGACACAGCACAGCAACCTGTAGATGGACACAGCACAGCCGAGCAGGGCACCGCACACACCAGCATGACTGGAGTGAAATTGTGCAGAGTCACTGCCGTGGGGTTCTTATATAGAATCCAAAGCCCACGAGAATCCAAGGCTGAGAGGATGACATATTGCCTCGATTTACAATCCGAACCTGGTGGGAAAACCTGGGCCAGGGCTCGGATTGATTTGGAAACCGGAAGATCAGGTAGGAGTCCAGAATCCAGGTAATACATAATTGGATTAACACACACAGAGACAGAGCTTGTAAGAAAGTTGTCCCTGTGACTCCACTTACAGCAAATCTCAGGGTTTTTTTTTGTGAAAAATACCCTGAGATTGTATCTGGAGCATGTGCCCCTGCCAGTGATTGGTGATCTGGGAGGGCAGCCATCATTAGATCCTGTGCTCCAATGTGACCCCCGGTGCTGTAAAGTGAGATGCTGCTTCAAGACGGCAGTGATCTGATGACCAGCTGCCCTCACCAGAACACCAGTTCCGGGGTATTACTTTTTTATACCTTAGTCAGCTTGTTTGTCTATCATACATGGGCCAGAAATAGCTCAGCTTTCACTGCCAGCAGGAAGAGAAGGTGGTGCAGGGGTAGGGGAACATGAGGAATACTCTGGCAATGCAATCTCAATATAGCGTTTTTATCACAGGGATCCCTTATTTTATTTTTTTGTTAATTTGGGAAGATCGCATTTCCCATTACGTATGTGAAATGTGATCTGGAATGTGAACTTAAGGGCTTGGAGGAGAATTTTGCTAATACTCCTCCAATTGCCTTTTAGTACATTCTGGTGATACTACAATAATGTGAAATGGGTATGTCTATACTACTCTCACTGATACACTCCCACACCTATCCTACTCCCACATATACTACTCACACCGGTATATTCTCACACTTACCCCACTCACACCTATATAGCTCACACTGGTACACTCCCACACTTATCCTACTCCCACATATACTACTCACACCAGTACACCACACCTACCCTTCTCACACCGGTATATTCTCACACTTACCCCACTCACATCTATATAGCTCACACTGCTACACTCCCACACTTACCTTTCTCACACCTATACTACTCACACTGGTACACCCTCACACCTCCCCTACTCCCACCTGTACTACTCACACTGGAACACCCTCACACCTACCCTACTCCCACCTATACTACTCACACTGGAGCACCCTTACACCTAGCTACTCCCACCAATATTACTCACACTGGTACACCCTCCCACCTACCTACTCACACCTATTCTATTCACACTGATACACCCTCACACCTCCCCTACTCCCACCTGTACTACTCGCACTGGTACACCCTCACACCTCCCCTACTTCCACCTGTACTACTCCCACTGGCACACCCTCACACCTCTCCTACTCCCACATATACCGCTCACACTGGTACACCCCTTACACTTACCCTACTCCCACCTGTACTACTCACACTGGTACAACCTCACACCTACCTACTCACACCTATTCTACTCACACTGGTACACCCTCACACCTACCTTACTTCCTCCTGTACTACTCACACTGGTACACCCTCACACCTACCCTACTCCCACCTGTACTACTCACACTGGTAGACTCTTACACCTCCCCTACTCCCACCTGTACTACTCACACTGGTACACCCTCACACCTACCCTACTCCCACCTGTACTACTCACACTGTTACACCCTCACACCTCCCCTACTCCCACCTATACTACTCATACTGGTACACCCTCACACCTACCTGACTTCTACCTACTGTATACTATACACACTGGTACACACTCACACCTACCCTACTCCCACCTGTACTACTCACACTGGTACACTCTTACACCTCCCCTACTTCCACCTGTACTACTCACACTGTACACCCTCACACCTCCCCTACTCCCACCTATACTACTCATACTGGTACACACTCACACCTACCTGACTTCTACCTACTGTTTACTATACACACTGGTACACCCTCACACCTACCCTACTCCTACTTATTATACTCACATCTACCCTACTCCCACCTATACTACTTATACTGGTACACCCTCACACCTATCTGACTCCTACTTATAATACTCACATCTACCGTACTCCCACATATACTACTCACACTGGTACACCCTCACACCTCCCCTACTCCCACCTATACTACTCACACTGGTACACCCTCACACCTTCCCTTCTACCACCTGTACTACTCACACTGGTACACCCTCACACCTACCTAATTCTACCTACTGTATACTATACACACTGGTACACCCTCACACCTACCCTACTTTTACTTATTATACTCATATCTACCCCACTCCCACCTATACTACTTGTACTGGTACACCCTCACACCTATCTGACTCCTACTTATAATACTAACATCTACCGTACTCCCACATATACTACTCACACTGGTACACCCTCACACCTACCTGACTCCTACCTACTGTATACTACTCACACTGGTACGCCCTCACTCCTACCCTACTTATAATACTCACATCTACCCTACTCCCACCTGAACTACTCACACTGGTACACCCTCACATCTACCCTTCTCCCACCTGAACTACTCACACTGGTACACCTTCCCACCTAGCCTACTCCCACCTGTACTACTCACACTGTTACACCCTCACACCTCCCCTACTCCCACCTGAACTACTCACACTGGTACACCCTCACATCTACCCTACTCCCACCTGAACTACTCACACTGGTACACCTTCCCACCTAGCCTACTCCCACCTGTACTATTCACACTGTTACACCCTCACACCTCCCCTATTCCCACCTGTACTACTCACACTGGTATACCCTCACACCTACCCTACTCCCACCTGAACTACTCACACTGGTACACCTTCCCACCTAGCCTACTCCCACCTGTACTACTCACACTGTTACACCCTCACACCTCCCCTACTCCCACCTGAACTACTCACACTGGTACACCCTCACATCTACCCTACTCCCACCTGAACTACTCACACTGGTACACCTTCCCACCTAGCCTACTCCCACCTGTACTATTCACACTGTTACACCCTCACATCTACCCTACTCCCACCTATACTACTCATACTGGTACACCCTCACACCTACCTGACTTCTACCTACTGTATACTATACACACTGGTACACCCTCACACCTACCCTACTCCTACTTATTATACTCACATCTACCCTACTCCCACCTATACTACTTATACTGGTACACCCTCACACCTACCTGACTTCTACCTACTGTATACTATACACACTGGTAAACCCTCAGACCTACCCTACTGCTACTTATTATACTCACATCTACCCTACTCCCACCTGAACTACTCACACTGGTACACCCTCACATCTACCCTACTCCCACCTGAACTACTCACACTGGTACACCCTCACACCTCCCCTACTCCCACCTGTACCATTCACACTGGTACACCCTCACACCTACCCTACTCCCACCTGAACTACTCACACTGGTACACCCTCACACCTACCCTACTCCCACCTGTACCACTCACACTGGTACACCCTCACATCTACCCTACTCCCACCTGTACTACTCACACTGGTACACCTTCCTACCTAGCCTACTCCCACCTGGACTACTCACACTGTTACACCCTCACACCTCCCCTACTCCCACCTGAACTACTCACACTGGTACATCCTCACACCTCCCCTACTCCCACCTGAACTACTCACACTGGTACACCCTCACATCTACCCTACTCCCACCTGTACTACTCACACTGGTACACCCTCACATCTACCCTACTCCCACCTATACTACTCACACTGTTACACCCTCACACCTACCCTACTCCCACCTATACTACTCATACTGGTACACCCTCACACCTACCTGACATCTACCTACTGTATACTATACACACTGGTACACCCTCACACCTACCCTTCTCCTACTTATTATACTCACATCTACCCTACTCCCACCTATACTACTTATACTGGTACACCCTCACACCTATCTGACTCCTACTTATAATACTCACATCTACCGTACTCCCACATATACTACTCACACTAGTACACCCTCACACCTACCTGACTCCTACCTACTGTATACTACTCACACTGGTACGCCCTCACTCCTACCCTACTCCTACTTATAATACTCACATCTACCCTACTCCCACCTGAACTACTCACACTGGTATGCCCTCACACCTCCCCTACTCCCACCTGTACTACTCACACTGGTACACCTTCCCACCTCCCCTACTCCCACCTGTACTACTCACACTGGTACACCCCTCACACCTCCTCTACTCCATCCTGTACTACTCACACTGTTACACCCTCACACCTCCCCTACTCCCACCTATACTACTCATACTGGTACATCCTCACACCTACCTGACTTCTACCTACTGTATACTATACACACTGGTACACACTCACACCTACCCTACTCCTACTTATTATACTCACATCTACCCTACTCCCACCTATACTACTTATACTGGCACACCCTCACACCTATCTGACTCCTACTTATAATACTCACATCTACCGTACTCCCACATATACTACTCACACTGGTACACCCTCACTCCTACCCTACTCCTACTTATAATACTCACATCTACCCTACTCCCACCTGAACTACTCACACTGGTACACCCTCACATCTACCCTACTCCCACCTGAACTACTCACACTGGTACACCTTCCCACCTAGCCTACTCCCACCTGTACTACTCACACTGTTACACCCTCACACCTCCCCTACTCCCACCTCTACTACTGACACTGGTACACCCTCACACCTACCCTACTCCCACCTGTACTACTCACACTGGTACACCCTCACACCTACCCTACTCCCACCTGTACTATTCACACTGTTACACCCTCACACCTCCCCTACTCCCACCTATACTACTCATACTGGTACACCCTCACACCTACCTGACTTCTACCTACTGTATACTATACACACTGGTACACCCTCACACCTACCCTACTCCTACTTATTATACTCACATCTACCCTACTCCCACCTATACTACTTATACTGGTACACCCTCACACCTATCTGACTCCTACTTATAATACTCACATCTACCCTACTCCCACATATACTACTCACACTGGTACACCCTCACACCTACCTGACTCCTACCTACTGTATACTACTCACACTGGTACGCCCTCACTCCTACCCTACTCCTACTTATAATACTCACATCTACCCTACTCCCACCTGAACTACTCACACTGGTACACCCTCACATCTACTCTACTCCCACCTGAACTACTCACACTGGTACACCTGCCCACCTAGCCTACTCCCACCTGTACTACTCACACTGTTACACCCTCACACCTCCCCTACTCCCAACTGAACTACTCACACTGGTACACCCTCACATCTACCCTACTCCCACCTGTACTACTCACACTGGTACACCCTCACACCTACCCTACTCCCACCTGTACTACTCACACTGTTACACCCTCACACCTCCCCTACTCCCACCTGTACTACTCCCACTGGTACACCCTCACACCTCCCCTACTCCCACCTATACTACTCATACTAGTACACCCTCACACCTACCTGACTCCTACCTACTGTATACTACTCACACTGGTACACCCTCACACCTACCCTACTCCTACTTATAATTCTCACATCTACCCTACTCCCACCTGAACTACTAACACTGGTACGCCCTCACACCTACCCTACTCCTACTTATAATACTCACATCTACCCTACTCCCACCTGTACTACTCACACTGGTACACCCTCACACCTACCCTACTCAGACCTGTACTACTCACACTGTTACACCCTCACACCTCCCCTACTCCCACCTATACTACTCATACTGGTACACCCTCACACCTACCTGACTTCTACCTACTGTATACTATACACACTGGTACACCCTCAGACCTACCCTACTGCTACTTATTATACTCACATCTACCCTACTCCCACCTGAACTACTCACACTGGTACACCCTCACACCTCCCCTACTCCCACCTGAACTACTCACACTGGTACACCCTCACATCTACCTTACTCCCACCTGTACTACTCACACTGGTACACCTTCCTACCTAGCCTACTCCCACCTGGACTACTCACACTGTTACACCCTCACACCTCCCCTACTCCCACCTGAACTACTCACACTGGAACACCCTCACACCTACCCTACTCCCACCTGTACTACTCACACTGGTACACCCTCACACCTACCCTACTCCCACCTGTACTATTCACACTGTTACACCCTCACACCTCCCCTACTCCCACCTATACTACTCATACTGGTACACCCTCACACCTACCTGACTTCTACCTACTGTATACTATACACACTGGTACACCCTCACACCTACCCTACTCCTACTTATTATACTCACATCTACCCTACTCCCACCTATACTACTTATACTGGTACACCCTCACACCTATCTGACTCCTACTTATAATACTCACATCTACCCTACTCCCACATATACTACTCACACTGGTACACCCTCACACCTACCTGACTCCTACCTACTGTATACTACTCACACTGGTACGCCCTCACTCCTACCCTACTCCTACTTATAATACTCACATCTACCCTACTCCCACCTGAACTACTCACACTGGTACACCCTCACATCTACCCTACTCCCACCTGAACTACTCACACTGGTACACCTGCCCACCTAGCCTACTCCCACCTGTACTACTCACACTGTTACACCCTCACACCTCCCCTACTCCCACCTGAACTACTCACACTGGTACACCCTCACATCTACCCTACTCCCACCTGTACTACTCACACTGGTACACCCTCACACCTACCCTACTCCCACCTGTACTACTCACACTGTTACACCCTCACACCTCCCCTACTCCCACCTGTACTACTCCCACTGGTACACCCTCACACCTCCCCTACTCCCACCTATACTACTCATACTAGTACACCCTCACACCTACCTGACTCCTACCTACTGTATACTACTCACACTGGTACACCCTCACACCTACCCTACTCCTACTTATAATTCTCACATCTACCCTACTCCCACCTGAACTACTAACACTGGTACGCCCTCACACCTACCCTACTCCTACTTATAATACTCACATCTACCCTACTCCCACCTGTACTACTCACACTGGTACACCCTCACATCTACCCTACTCAGACCTGTACTACTCACACTGTTACACCCTCACACCTCCCCTACTCCCACCTATACTACTCATACTGGTACACCCTCACACCTACCTGACTTCTACCTACTGTATACTATACACACTGGTACACCCTCAGACCTACCCTACTGCTACTTATTATACTCACATCTACCCTACTCCCACCTGAACTACTCACACTGGTACACCCTCACACCTCCCCTACTCCCACCTGAACTACTCACACTGGTACACCCTCACATCTACCTTACTCCCACCTGTACTACTCCCACTGGTACACCTTCCTACCTAGCCTACTCCCACCTGGACTACTCACACTGTTACACCCTCACACCTCCCCTACTCCCACCTGAACTACTCACACTGGAACACCCTCACATCTACCCTACTCCCACCTGTACTACTCACACTGGTACACCCTCACATCTACCCTACTCCCACCTATACTACTCATACTGGTACACCCTCACACCTACCTGACTTCTACCTACTGTATACTATACACACTGGTACACCCTCACACCTACCCTACTCCTACTTATTATACTCACATCTACCCTACTCCCACCTATACTACTTATACTGGTACACCCTCACACCTATCTGACTCCTACTTATAATACTCACATCTACCGTACTCCCACATATACTACTCACACTAGTACACCCTCACACCTACCTGACTCCTACCTACTGTATACTACTCACACTGGTACGCCCTTACTCTTACCCTACTCCTACTTATAATACTCACATCTACCCTACTACCACCTGAACTACTCACACTGGTACACCCTCACATCTACCCTACTCCCACCTGAACTACTCACACTGGTATGCCCTCACACCTCCCCTACTCCCACCTGTACTACTCACACTGGTACACCTTCCCACCTAGCTTACTTCTACTTATAATACTCACATCTACCCTACTCCCACCTGAACTACTCACACTGGTACACCCTCACATCTACCCTAATCCCACCTGAACTACTCACACTGGTACACCCTCACATCTGCCCTACTCCCACCTGAACTACTCACACTGGTATGCCCTCACACCTCCCCTACTCCCACCTGTACTACTCACACTGGTACACCTTCCCACCTAGCTTACTTCTACTTATAATACTCACATCTACCCTACTCCCACCTGAACTACTCACACTGGTACACCCTCACATCTACCCTAATCCCACCTGAACTACTCACACTGGTATGCCCTCACACCTGCCCTACTCCCACCTGTACTACTCACACTGGTACACCTTCCCACCTCCCCTACTCCCACCTGTACTACTCACACTGGTACACCCCTCATACCTCCCCTTCTCCATCCTGTACTACTCACACTGTTACACCCTCACACCTCCCCTACTCCCACCTATACTACTCATACTGGTACATCCTCACACCTACCTGACTTCTACCTACTGTATACTATACACACTGGTACACCCTCACACCTACCCTACTCCTACTTATTATACTCACATCTACCCTACTCCCACCTATACTACTTATACTGGTACACCCTCACACCTATCTGACTCCTACTTATAATACTCACATCTACCGTACTCCCACATATACTACTCACACTGGTACACCCTCACACCTCCCCTACTCCCACCTATACTACTCACACTGGTACACCCTCACACCTACCTGACTCCTACCTACTGTATACTACTCACACTGGTACGCCCTCACTCCTACCCTACTCCTACTTATAATACTCACATCTACCCTACTCCCACCTGAACTACTCACACTGGTACACCCTCACATCTACCCTACTCCCACCTGAACTACTCACACTGGTACACCTTCCCACCTAGCCTACTCCCACCTGTACTACTCACACTGTTACACCCTCACACCTCCCCTACTCCCACCTGTACTACTCACACTGGTACACCCTCACACCTACCCTACTCCCACCTGTACTACTCACACTGGTACACCCTCACACCTACCCTACTCCCACCTGTACTACTCACACTGTTACACCCTCACACCTCCCCTACTCCCACCTATACTACTCACACTGGTACACCCTCACACCTACCTGACTCCTACCTACTGTATACTACTCACACTGGTACGCCCTCACTCCTACCCTACTCCTACTTATAATACTCACATCTACCCTACTCCCACCTGTACTACTCACACTGGTATACCCTCACATCTACCCTACTCCCACCTGAACTACTCACACTGGTACACCTTCCCACCTAGCCTACTCCCACCTGTACTACTCACACTGTTACACCCTCACACCTCCCCTACTCCCACCTGAACTACTCACACTGGTACATCCTCACATCTACCCTACTCCCACCTGTACTACTCACACTGGTACACCCTCACACCTACCCTACTCCCACCTGTACTACTCACACTGTTACACCCTCACACCTCCCCTACTCCCACCTGAACTACTCACACTGGTACATCCTCACATCTACCCTACTCCCACCTGTACTACTCACACTGGTACACCCTCACACCTCCCCTTCTCCGACCTGTACTACTCACACTGGTACACCCTCACATCTACCCTACTCCCACCTGTACTACTCACACTGGTACACCCTCACACCTCCCCTACTCCCACCTGAACTACTCACACTGGTACATCCTCACATCTACCCTACTCCCACCTGTACTACTCACACTGGTACACCCTCACACCTCCCCTACTCCCACCTGAACTACTCACACTGGTACATCCTCACATCTACCCTACTCCCACCTGTACTACTCACACTGGTACACCCTCACACCTACCCTACTCCCACCTGTACTACTCACACTGGTACACCCTCACATCTACCCTACTCCCACCTGTACTACTCACACTGGTACACCCTCACACCTACCCTACTCCCACCTGTACCACTCACACTGGTACACCCTCACACCTCCCCTACTCCCACCTATACTACTCACACTGGTACACCCTCACATCTACCCTACTCCCACCTGTACTACTCACACTGGTACACCCTCACACCTACCCTACTCCCACCTGTACCACTCACACTGGTGCACCCTCACACCTCCCCTACTCCCACCTATACTACTCATACTGGTACACCCTCACACCTACCTGACTTCTACCTACTGTATACTATACACACTGGTACACTCCCACATCTACCCTACTCCTACTTATTATACTCACATCTACCCTACTCCCACCTATACTACTTATACTGGTACACCCTCACACCTATCTGACTCCTACTTATAATACTCACATCTACCGTACTCCCACATATACTACTCACACTAGTACACCCTCACACCTACCTGACTCCTACCTACTGTATACTACTCACACTGGTACGCCCTTACTCTTACCCTACTCCTACTTATAATACTCACATCTACCCTACTCCCACCTGAACTACTCACACTGGTACACCCTCACATCTACCCTACTCCCACCTGAACTACTCACACTGGTATGCCCTCACACCTCCCCTACTCCCACCTGTACTACTCACACTGGTACACCTTCCCACCTAGCTTACTTCTACTTATAATACTCACATCTACCCTACTCCCACCTGAACTACTCACACTGGTACACCCTCACATCTACCCTAATCCCACCTGAACTACTCACACTGGTATGCCCTCACACCTCCCCTACTCCCACCTGTACTACTCACACTGGTACACCTTCCCACCTCCCCTACTCCCACCTGTACTACTCACACTGGTACACCCCTCACACCTCCCCTACTCCATCCTGTACTACTCACACTGTTACACCCTCACACCTCCCCTACTCCCACCTATACTACTCATACTGGTACATCCTCACACCTACCTGACTTCTACCTACTGTATACTATACACACTGGTACACCCTCACACCTACCCTACTCCTACTTATTATACTCACATCTACCCTACTCCCACCTATACTACTTATACTGGTACACCCTCACACCTATCTGACTCCTACTTATAGGCCCTCATTCCGAGTCGTTCGCTCTGTATTTTTCATCGCATCGCAGTGAAATTCCGCTTAGTGCGCATGCGCAATATTCGCACTGCGACTGCGCCAAGTATCTTTGCTATGAAGATAGTATTTTTACTCACGGCTTTTTCATCGCTCCGGCGATCGTAATGTGATTGACAGGAAATGGGTGTTACTGGGCGGAAACACGGCGTTTTATGGGCGTGTGGCTGAAAACGCTACCGTTTCCGGAAAAAACGCAGGAGTGGCCGGAGAAACGGGGGAGTGTCTGGGCGACCGCTGGGTGTGTTTGTGACGTCAAAACAGGAACGACAAGCACTGAACTGATCGCACAGGCAGAGTAAGTCTGAAGCTACTCTGAAACTGCTAAGTAGTTAGTAATCGCAATATTGCGAATACATCGGTCGCAATTTTAAGAAGCTAAGATTCACTCCCAGTAGGCGGCGGCTTAGCGTGTGTAACTCTGCTAAAATCGCCTTGCGAGAGATCAACTCGGAATGAGGGCCATAATACTCACATCTACCGTACTCCCACATATACTACTCACACTGGTACACCCTCACACCTCCCCTACTCCCACCTGTACTACTCACACTGGTACACCCTCACACCTACCCTACTCCCACCTGTACTACTCACACTGGTACACCCTCACACCTCCCCTACTCCCACCTGTACTACTCACACTGGTACACCCTCACACCTACCCTACTCCCACCTGTACTACTCACACTGGTACACCCTCACACCTCCCCTACTCCCACCTGTACTACTCACACTGGTACACCCTCACATCTACCCTACTCCCACCTATACTACTCACACTGGTACACCTTCCCACCTCCCCTACTCCCACCTGTACTACTCACACTGGTACACCCTCACATCTACCCTACTCCCACCTGTACTACTAACACTGGTACACCCTCACACCTACCCTACTCCCACCTGTACCACTCACACTGGTACACCCTCACACCTCCCCTACTCCCACCTATACTACTCACACTGGTACACCCTCACATCTACCCTACTCCCACCTGAACTACTAACACTGTTACGCCCTCACATCTACCCTACTCCCACCTGAACTACTCACACTGGTACACCCTCACACCTACCTGACTCCTACCTACTGTATACTACTCACACTGGTACACCCTCATACCCACTGTTGTACAATGATGTATTGTAAAATTGTAGTATCTCTTTTCATGGTTTCATGTCCACTGTAAAAGACATCACTGCTTCCGTTTCATTTTATAGTCATATGGAAATAAAGTCTTCCTAATTTGCTAGCAGTGTAAAATATTTAGCAATTATTCTGTGGGGAAACCTAGGTAATTTAATTGACTGATTCAGGGACACCTGTTAGGTTCTTCTATGCATTATGTTGTATCATGAACTTTACAGCCTTACTATGCATTAAGAAAACAGCGGGTTGGAGACCATAACCTTGGAACTCCGCAGAGTACAATTAAAGTATTCGCTCGTTAGTCAATGTCAGACTGTCCCTCAGAAACAGTTTTTAGCAAATTGAACTGATACATAAGACGATTTGTGATGCTATAAAAACGGTGATGCCATCGTTTTACAATAATGGCCATATATGCGATACAAAGTAACTATAAAATCTCTTAGATGTTCTATAACCATCTTTATATGTGCAAAGAATGACAAACCTTGTGGCTACGCTAATTGTGCATGTATTGTCAACAAGACGAAGGTCATTTTTAACAATATATAGTATATTAATTTATATAATGTTTACTAGGGTTGCTACTGTATTTACCATCGTACACACATTAGGGAAGTTGCTTCAGAATGTTACGCCAATGCTCTTACAAGGTTATACTGTAATTCTGCATTCACTTCGCCATTTCGCCATTTCTCTATTTCAATTGCACAGTATTCTGTAAATAGTCAACTCATTCTGCTTTGTAGGGTGGTTGGGTCTACAGCCATACGTGAGAGGTTTGTGCAGGTGTAAGAAGAAAGCCGTAAAAATCTGTATGTGACGAAGTATTCTGTGGAACAGTATTGTACAGTAATCTCACGTTTCCACTTGCCGACCTTTCATGTTCCTGTGTATATACTTTATACGGTAGCAGCGCATTTGTTCTGATGGGACCTGCCCACCACTGACAGTCTCCAGGTTAGGTATGTGACCAGAAAGCAGGATTACTTGTATTACTGCCACATTGGGGTTGCACTGGATTCCCCGTGATGCTGCAGTTACAGGTGACACTAGCAGGCGTGCCTAGAGGGGGTGGTGTGCGGGTACTAATTACCCTGGCTCAGGCTTATTGGAGGTGCCTGGTGGACAGCTGTTGAGGAGGACAAATTCTACCATTCATACAGAAGTTTTCCTTATTTTTATTTAAGAAAGAATGTGACATTATTGTACAAGGATGCCAAATCAGTCCATGATACCCTTTGTGCTGAGCAGGCTAAATTGTTCCTATCGTTTCAATCTAATAAACGTTTCCGATTGGGTAATCGCCCCGGAAAATTATTAGCAAACTTGGTGAAAGCTTCCTCTGTCCCTAAACACATACCGTCTTTTCGAAATAACCAGGGTACATTAACAAGGACTCAGGATACAATTAATGACGTGTTTTTTTGTTTTTGAAAATTTATATACTGCGCTATCCAAACCTATCAAGGGTTTGGATTTTTTGACTCATGCAGGCCTTCCTACCCTTTCTGCTGATGACAGGGAAGCTCTTAGCTCTCCCGTCACAGATGCAGAGTTGGAGGCAGTTGTTAAATCTTTACCCAGTGGGAACACCCCAGATGGCCTATCTGCTGCATACTATAAACTTCTATTCCTACACATAAAAGAACACCTTTCCAAACTCTATAATTCTATTCTTACAGGTCACTCGGTCCCACATGAATTTAACACAGCCAGGGTAATTGTCCTCCCCAAACCGAATAAGGACTCCACTTCGGTTCCCTTCTGAACCAGGTTTTCAAGATCCCGTCTTCAGTTGGCTCTGCCTAAATTACTACATCCTGGTTTTCTATGTAACAGACATTCAGTACACAACGTTCGCTCATTATTGGCGGCCATGATCAAAACACACAACTCTCTGGCGACGGGAAACATATTCCTCAGCTGTGATACCGATAAGGCCTTTGATAGGGTCTCCTGGGCTCATCTAGGTAGAATTCTTCAGCATCAGGGATTTGGCCCTGACTTCTTACATATGTTACACCGCCCTATATCAACAGCCTCTGGCTTTTTTGACAATTAATGCCCATAACACCCGTTACTTTAAACTACATCAAGGCACTAGACAGGGTTGCCCCTTATCCCCACTCCTGTTCAACTTGGCTTTGGACCCTCTCTTTCGGCATTTCCTGAAAGAAGATAGGTGGAAAAGCATTAAATTGGCCCATTTGGAACTTAAATTCTCAGCATTCGCTGATGATATCCTGCTCTATTTTAGTAGCCCCCACGATGCACTGCCACACTTAATTTCCATTTTAGATTCCTTTGAATTAGGTTCAGGGTTTAACATTAACCATTCAAAGACTGATGCCTTGGCCTCCTTTTCCTCTGCCAAATTGGGTTGGGGACCTTGTTTCCATTTCACTGTGCACTTGATGATTGTATCACATACTTAGGTATTAAAATCCCTAATCATCCCTCCAAGTTATATACCTTAACTTTTTTCTCACTGCTTAACAGGACCTACGCAGATTTTTCTAAATGGGCTCATCTCCCTTTGACATACACTGGCCGCTGCCATTTATAAAAAAATTATTGGTTTTCCACGTTTCTTATATATGTTGCAAATGCTCCCGTTAATCCCGCCTAATAGTACATTTGCCCAACTAAATAAAGCATTTATTTGGGCAGGCAAATGGCCGAGGGTTTCATTATTTAAATTGCAACAGCCAACAACACTGGGTGCCCTAAACTTTCCGTGTCTGCACACTTACGCACTGGCAGTAAACTATAGAATTGCTTTGCACTGGATTAATGTGCACAATGTTTATACTAACCTACAATTACAACAAACTTGCACCAAACTGGAACCTAGCGTCCCTATTGCACACCAAACCGCACTCCATGCCTGATATTATAAAAGATAACGTCCTATTATCATCTACCTGTCCGGTATGGAGGACGGTGTATTCTAAACTGAAACTGTCATGACAGACTTCTCTATTTTTACCTCTTTGGGGTAATACCAACTTTGAACCGCATAATGGGTGTCATTCCGAATTGATCGCTAGCTGCCGTTGTTTGCAGTGCAGCGTTAAGGCTAAAAATCGGCATTTCTGTGCATGCGTATGCACCGCAATGCGTACGCGCGACGAACGGGTACAAAGTCCTTTGTGATTTTGCATAGGTTCTAGTGACGTTTTCAGTCGCATGGCAGAACACAGGAAGATTGACAGGAAGTGGGTGTTTCTGGGTGTCAACCGACCGTTTTTAGGGAGTGCTTAGAAAAACGCAGGTGTGTCAGGGAAAACGCAGGCGTGGCTGGGCGAACGCTGGGCGGGTGTGTGACGTCAAAAGCCGTCCCTCCAACGTTAGAATCAATGCACACAAAGAGTAAGTCCAGGACTGGTCTTGTTTTGCACAAAATGTTTTTGCAGGCGCTCTGCTGCACAAGCGTTCGCAATTCTGCAAAGCGAAAATACACTCCCCGGTGGGAGGTGACAATGCGTTTGCACGGCTGCTAAAAACTGCTAGCGAGCGATCAACTCGGAATGACCCCCCAATACCTTTCAGGAGGCCTTAAGTATGTCCACCAGCCTGCTCACACATTCACAGATAATGGAATGAGTTCCGTCCTTGGTGATCCCCCTATTCCCCTTCTTGCATGTGAGTAGTTTTGTACAAAGGGTTCTGTCCGCTCTGACGGAGACTGATAGGACTAATACCTTAGACAGAACACTGCGCCATGGCCCGGATGGTCACTTCTCCACTGCTTTCATACACACCCACTCACGATCTTTAGTCAACCTGGACTCTGGTACTGTAGGTTGGTTGCGAGTTTCCAGACTTCACGTTGAAGTCCATACTAGATGCTACTATGACTTTGGATAAAATACTGGTATCGACCTCATACAGATGGAGCCTCGCTCATCTAGCCTTCTCTGGTGCACCATGGTGCACCAAGGTTTATTAGCATAATCCTTTCAGCTATTGTTCTCAGCTGCAATACAATACAGAGCAGGGCCGGCCCTAACCAATATGATGCCCTAGGCAAGATTTTGGCTGGTGCCCCCTAGCACCATCACTGGTTGCACCTCTTTCCCAGCACCATCACCCCTCACCCATAGCAGTCCTTATTTTGGTGTTTGTACCCCCTATATTTTAAATAGGAACAGTTCGCACATTTGGCGCACAGCCCAAAAAGGGTGTGTTTTTGCTGGCAAGGGGCATGACCACACAATAGTAACCCCAATTCCAATTACGCCACATAGTACTGCAACTTTATTCACATTTGATCATGCGATAGTGTCCATAATTCATATTACATCCCACAGTAGTATCACTTTACCATATAAACGTTACTCCTCACAGTAGAGCCCCTTATTCACATTACACCACACCATATTGCTCTTTATTCATATTAGATGACACAGTAGTGCCCTTTCTATACGCAATGCCACATAGTAGAGCACCTTATACACATTATGCCACACATTAGTAATGCATTTATACACATAATTCCACACAGTAATGCCCCTTACACATTATTAATGTCCTTATAAACATAATGTGCCTTACACATTATGACAACCTTTATTAATGCCCTTTTACACATAATGTCCCTTACATATATGCCGCACATTATTAATGCCCTTATACACATAATGACACACACAGTGCCCCCTACACATTTGCTGCACATTATTAGTGCCCCTATATACATAATGACACACATACAGTAGTACCCTGTTACACATATGCCGCACATTATTAATGCCCTTATACACATAATGACACACATAGTGCCCCTTACACATATGTTGCACATTATTAATGCATTTTTACATGACACACATAATGCTCCTTACACATATTCTGAACACTACTGCACAACCAACCCACTCACATGCACACAGCGCTCACACTGCCACTAACACTGTGACCTCTGCCTCTGCTTGGATACAGATGTGTCCTCATAAATCTTGCCTCAATGCTAATGTCGGGTACCTTTTTTTATGAAAATGCATCTTATTTGCATTGCTATGTGGCTAGGATGCACAAGCAGCTTCTGTTGATTAAAATGATATGCAGCGTGCCTATATACTGTGTGAGACTGAGGCTGTATCTGCATATGAAATGCTATACAGAATATAGGCATGCCACATATCATTTTAATCAGCAGAAGCTGCAGATGCCCCTAGGCATATCAAATTCCCTAGGCAATTGCCTAGTTTGCCTATAGCTATGGCCGGCTCTGATACATAGAGAACAATACAGCAGGGGATTAAGTCATTACAGCAGGGGATTAAGTCTGACTGCCCTGGCTGTTAATCTTATTAAAGGGATAGATGAGCAGGGCTCCATCTGTATACAGAGATGCACCAGAAAATATTGCATAGGGCCTATTTCACACCTAAACTGAAGTTCCTCATTGGGTATGCCCTTAATTCTGATTGTTTTGAATGCAGTTCACCAGAAGCTGATATTGTTCATTGCTTGTGGTCCTGCCCGAAGGTACAGGCCCTGTGGCATGCTCTTCAACTATATATTACAAATGATTTGAAAATTCAATTCACTATTGATAAAGATTGGGCATTTTGGGGCATTACCCTATATCTCCTCTTAGTACATTATCTAGAGGGAATCGCACTCTACTTGTCAAGTTGACTGCGGCCGCAAAAAAACAAACAATACCCTCCCAATGGATTTCCTCAGAATCCATTCCCATGTCACTATTACACCGCAGAATCTCATATTGGACCAGTAATACGCTTCACAAAGAAAAGTTGATCGGGAAACATTTTGATACATGGCTCCTACACTTTGGGGGTCATTCCGAGTTGATTGCTCTCTGTCGTTTTTCGCAGCACAGCGAACAGGTTACTACTGCGCGTGCGTATGCACCGCAATGCGCAGGCGCGTCGTATGGGTACAAAGCGGATCATTGCTGGGCGATGGATTTAACAAAGAATCCATTCGCACAGCCGATCGCAAGGAGATTGACAGGAAGAGGGTGTTTGTGGGTGGCAACTGATCGTTTTCAAGGAGTGTTTGGAAAAATGCAGGCGTGGCCGGGCATTTGCTGGGCGGGTGTCTGACGTCAGTTCTGGGACCAAAAATACTGAAGTGATCGCAGCGGCTGAGTAAGTCCAGAGCTACTCAAACTGCAAAAAACAAGCGTTCGCACACATGCAAAGTGAAAATACACTCCCCCATGGGCGGCGACTATGCGTTTGCACGGCTGCTAAAAGTAGCTCCAATCCACTAAATGGTATAATTTGGAAGTCCTAGACTCTGGTGCTCCGTTCTGAATTGCCCTTGGCTACAGGCCGTACCCTCACCTATACAAAGCTGTGATTTCTACATACTGTGTCTGTATTATCCAGTTCTTGCCTATTGGGGGTCATTCCGAGATGATCGTAGCGTGCTAAATTTAGCACAGCTACGATCATTCACACTGACATGCGGGGGGACGCCCAGCACAGGGCTATCCCACCCTACATGTCAGTGCGGCCCCCCCCCCCCTTCCATTGCACAGCGGCGATGCCTTTGCACTTCAAGAGTAGCTCCCTACCAGCGCAGCTTTAGCGTGCTGGCCGGGAGCTACTCATCGCTCCCCGGCCCGCAGCGGCTGCGTGTGATGTCACGCAGCCGCTGCGGCCCGCCCCCCATTTGGACCGCGCCCACGAAACAGTGCCCAAACGCCGCCGTTCCGCCCCCCCCCCCCAGCGACCACCTCTGCCTGTCAATCAGGCAGAGGCAATCATAGCATGTGCAGTTCTGTCCCGATCGCACCGCTGCGATAAACTGCAGCGTGCGATCGGGTCAGAATGACCCCCATTACTCTGTATTTGTTCTTGACTCTTATTTACTCAAGGTTATTTTCCTTATCTGATATAATGTACTGTAAGACCCTCCTATTTTTGCTCTGCATATTTGTACTGTATACGTGTATTGACTATTTTTGATCTTACCTGTCAATAAAAAAATGTGAAAAAGAAAGAAAGAACGTGACTGTGTCCACCAACGATTATATTTCTGTTGCTCTGGCATGTCAGTACCAGAAGATCCTAGTTAATAGTGAACTATTGGATTGATTTCCTTTTGAACATCTGGGGCCCCTCAGTACAATTATTTTTAAAGCATTAGATGAAATGTTGCAAAATAACAACTATACAATATAGATAAAATGAAATTTTGGGAAAATAGCAGAAAAGGAGAAGGCACTGTGACGCATCTCCCATTCCAGCTCATCGAAACAGCCTGAACATATCCTCCTGTTATGTATACAAGTCTCCATTTCCTGGTATTTACTAGAGATGAGCGGGTTCGGTTTCTTTGAATCCGAACCCGCACGAACTTCACTTTTTTTTTCACGGGTCCGAGCGACTCGGATCTTCCCGCCTTGCTCGGTTAACCCGAGCGCGCCCGAACGTCATCATGACGCTGTCGGATTCTCGCGAGACTCGGATTCTATATAAGGAGCCGCGCGTCGCCGCCATTTTCACACGTGCATTGAGATTGATAGGGAGAGGACGTGGCTGGCGTCCTCTCCATTAGAATAGATTAGAAGAGAGAGAGAGAGAGAGAGATTGTGCAGACAGAGTTTACCACAGTGACCAGTGCAGTTGTTGTTAAGTTAACTTTTATTTAATATATCCGTTCTCTGCTATATCCGTTCTCTGCCTGAAAAAAACGATACACAGCAGTCACACAGTGTGACTCAGTCTGTGTGCACTCAGCTCAGCCCAGTGTGCTGCACATCAATGTATAAAAGCTTATAATAATTGTGGGGGAGACTGGGGAGCACTGCAGGTTGTTATAGCAGGAGCCAGGAGTACATAATATTATATTAATTTAAAATTAAACAGTGCACACTTTTGCTGCAGGAGTGCCACTGCCAGTGTGACTAGTGGTGACCAGTGCCTGACCACCAGTATAGTAGTATATTGTTGTATACTATCTCTTTATCAACCAGTCTATATTAGCAGCAGACACAGTACAGTGCGGTAGTTCACGGCTGTGGCTACCTCTGTGTCGGCAGTCGGCACTCGGCAGGCAGTCCGTCCATCCATAATTGTATAATTATATACCACCTAACCGTGGTATTTTTTTTTCTTTCTTTATACCGTCGTCATAGTCATACTAGTTGTTACGAGTATACTACTATCTCTTTATCAACCAGTGTACAGTGCGGTAGTTCACGGCTGTGGCTACCTCTGTGTCGGCAGTCGGCAGGCAGTCCGTCCATCCATAATTGTATTATTATAATATATACCACCTAACCGTGGTTTTTTTTTCATTCTTTATACCGTCATAGTGTCATACTAGTTGTTACGAGTATACTACTATCTCTTTATCAACCAGTGTACAGTGCGGTAGTTCACGGCTGTGGCTACCTCTGTGTCGGCAGTCGGCAGGCAGTCCGTCCATCCATAATTGTATTATAATATATACCACCTAACCGTGGTTTTTTTTTCATTCTTTATACCGTCATAGTGTCATACTAGTTGTTACGAGTATACTACTATCTCTTTATCAACCAGTGTACAGTGCGGTAGTTCACGGCTGTGGCTACCTCTGTGTCGGCAGTCGGCAGGCAGTCCGTCCATCCATAATTGTATTATAATATATACCACCTAACCGTGGTTTTTTTTTCATTCTTTATACCGTCATAGTCAGTCATACTAGTTGTTACGAGTATACTACTATCTCTTTATCAACCAGTGTACAGTGCGGTAGTTCACGGCTGTGGCTACCTCTGTGTCGGAACTCGGCAGGCAGTCCGTCCATCCATAATTGTATTACAATATATACCACCTAACCGTGGTTTTTTTATACCACCTAACCGTGGCAGTCCGTCCATAATTGTATACTAGTATCCAATCCATCCATCTCCATTGTTTACCTGAGGTGCCTTTTAGTTCTGCCTATAAAATATGGAGAACAAAAAAGTTGAGGTTCCAAAATTAGGGAAAGATCAAGATCCACTTCCACCTCGTGCTGAAGCTGCTGCCACTAGTCATGGCCGAGACGATGAAATGCCAGCAACGTCGTCTGCCAAGGCCGATGCCCAATGTCATAGTACAGAGCATGTCAAATCCAAAACACCAAATATCAGAAAAAAAAGGACTCCAAAACCTAAAATAAAATTGTCGGAGGAGAAGCGTAAACTTGCCAATATGCCATTTACCACACGGAGTGGCAAGGAACGGCTGAGGCCCTGGCCTATGTTCATGGCTAGTGGTTCAGCTTCACATGAGGATGGAAGCACTCAGCCTCTCGCTAGAAAACTGAAAAGACTCATGCTGGCAAAAGCACATCAAAGAACTGTGCGTTCTTTGAAATCCCAAATCCACAAGGAGAGTCCAATTGTGTCGGTTGCGATGCCTGACCTTCCCAACACTGGACGTGAAGAGCATGCGCCTTCCACTATTTGCATGCCCCCTGCAAGTGCTGGAAGGAGCACCCGCAGTCCAGTTCCTGATAGTCAGATTGAAGATGTCAGTGTTGAAGTACACCAGGATGAGGAGGATATGGGTGTTGCTGGCGCTGGGGAGGAAATTGACCAGAAGGATTCTGATGGTGAGGTGGTTTGTTTAAGTCAGGCACCCGGGGAGACACCTGTTGTCCGTGGGAGGAATATGGCCGTTGACATGCCAGGTGAAAATACCAAAAAAATCAGCTCTTCGGTGTGGAGGTATTTCACCAGAAATGCGGACAACAGGTGTCAAGCCGTGTGTTCCCTTTGTCAAGCTGTAATAAGTAGGGGTAAGGACGTTAACCACCTCGGAACATCCTCCCTTATACGTCACCTGCAGCGCATTCATAATAAGTCAGTGACAAGTTCAAAAACTTTGGGTGACAGCGGAAGCAGTCCACTGACCAGTAAATCCCTTCCTCTTGTAACCAAGCTCACGCAAACCACCCCACCAACTCCCTCAGTGTCAATTTCCTCCTTCCCCAGGAATGCCAATAGTCCTGCAGGCCATGTCACTGGCAATTCTGACGAGTCCTCTCCTGCCTGGGATTCCTCCGATGCATCCTTGCGTGTAACGCCTACTGCTGCTGGCGCTGCTGTTGTTGCCGCTGGGAGTCGATGGTCATCCCAGAGGGGAAGTCGTAAGCCCACTTGTACTACTTCCAGTTGCTTAACATTGTGTCGGCCACTAGGGTCGCTTATCTTACTCACACAGCGACCTCGGTGCAAATTTTAGGACTAAAAATAATATTGTGAGGTGTGAGGTATTCAGAATAGACTGAAAATGAGTGTAAATTATGGTTTTTGAGGTTAATAATACTTTGGGATCAAAATGACCCCCAAATTCTATGATTTAAGCTGGTTTTTAGTGTTTTTGGAAAAAAACACCCGAATCCAAAACACACCCGAATCCGACAAAAATAATTCGGTGAGGTTTTGCCAAAACGCGTTCGAACCCAAAACACGGCCGCGGAACCGAACCCAAAACCAAAACACAAAACCCGAAAAATTTCAGGCGCTCATCTCTAGTATTTACCTGTGTACCCGACTCCGGGGGTGAATCAGACCTGTTCGATGCTGGGCGTTTTCGCACAGCGGGCGATCAGCAATAGACTGCACATGTGTATGCAATGCAATGTGCACGCGCGTCGTCAAACAACAACAGGCATCGCCGATCAGCGACAGGATGGTGCGAAAAATGCAATAGGTTAGCCATTCACACGCTGATTGACAGGAAGAGGCCGTTTGTGGGTGACTCACCATTTTCTGGGAGTGTAAGGGAAAAAGCAGGCGTTCCCAAGCGTTTTCAGGGCGGGTTTGTGACGTCAGCTCCGGCCCCAATAGGCCCATTCTGATCGCACACACTGCACACACTGGAAAAACCGTTCACTGGTGAGCGAGTTGCGAACGGATTTGCAGCTGTCCGCTGACTGAGGGGGTTTTAGATGCTCGGCAAACACATGCGATCGCGCACTGGCACGGGGCGAATATACACTCCCCTAGGGCCGTGACTATCTGAATGCAGCATAACAATTTTAGCAGCCCAGCGATCAGATCTGGGGGGTCATTCCGAGTTGTTCGCTCGTTATTTTTTTTCACTACGGAGCGATTAGTCACAAACTGCGCATGCGCATTGTTCGCAGTGCGCCTGCGCCAAGTAAATCAGCACAAAAGTTTGGTATTTTACTCACGGCGTAACAAAGTTTTTTCATCGTTCTGCTGATCGTAGTGTGATTGACAGGAAGTGGGTGTTTCTGGGCGGAAACTGACCGTTTTATGGGAGTGTGCGGAAAAACGCAGGCATTTCAGGGAAAAACGTGGGAGTGTCTGGAGAAACGGGGGAGTGGCTGGGCGAACGCTGGGCGTGTGTGTGACGTCAAACCAGGAACGAAACTGACTGAACTGATCGCTATTTGTGAGTAGGTCTGGAGCTACTCAGAAACTGCTAAGAAATTTCTATTCGCAATTCTGCTAATCTTTCATTCGCAATTCTGCTATGTTAAGATACACTCCCAGAGGGCGGCGGCTTAGCGTGTGCAATGCTGCTAAAAGCAGCTAGCGAGCGAACAACTCGGAATCACCCCCCTGAATCACACCGTCTTTCTACTGTTACTCCCAAACCACAGAGCTTTGCACCTGTATGCGGAACATATGTGTCCTCAAACATCTTTGCTGCAGTCATGCCAAACAGGTCCCGCGAGGCTCTGCTGGTGTCAGGTGTCTCTTTTGCATTTTAGTCGCAACACTTTGCATATCTGTATACGACTGAGTCTCTGAATCTGCATACAAAGTGCTACAATGCAGTGGCCATTGCTTTTAACCATGCCACATTCCATTGTGTTCCATATACAGACCCAGTCACACACAAATCTACAAATGTTGCATATAAAATTAATTCTGGTGCGTCCTAGTCACATCTCATTGTGACTAAGACACATTTTCGGCATAAACATTTTCCCGAAGCTAGCAGAGTTACAAGGAGGGGTAGATTGGGATGGAAAACCAGCCGGGGAAACTTATAATAGCAGCCCTAATATGTGTGTGTGTGTGTGTGTGTGTGTGTGTGTGTGTGTGTGTGTGTGTGTGTGTGTGTGTGTGTTTGTGGAATGTTGTTAATGAAAAAAATGCTGTTTCTGGCCCAGGACACCAAAAAGTCTAGTTACAACTCTACCAGACGGTGCAGGATGCTCCACCCGAATGAGCTGTACTGAGAGGTATAGTCTACCAACTTTTTCTTCAAATGTTGCCGCCTATTCACATCGAAACACAACTCACAGTGTACTACAGACACTGAGCTGCGACTTTAACCGCACAGGAGTTCGTTTGAAAATGCACAAAGTCAATGATGAAGCACAACATTACTCGGCATGAGGAAAAGCCACTGCAACTTTCACATTGGAGCCCTTTGTAGCACAGATTTATTCACACAGAGATATACAAATGTCACACATCAAATTGATCAGTGTAGTTTTCAGTTCTTTTATTTATTCTAATAAGTTGCACATTTTGAGCGGGATAGATACTAGAACAGGGAGAGGGGTTGTTTGGCGCAACTAAAGCCCCAGTATATGAGGACTTATCAGTAGATGGAACTGCTCACTTCTCTCTGCACAGAAACATCTGAAACATCTGCTCCACCGTAAAATCTAACTGCATCTCTGCTCTTCTCTATATAGGAGCAAATACTTTTCATTCTATCAGCGCTTGGAACTTTCACATTTCTAGTCTATCAGTTTTCATCTAATCTTACTGTATGTTTTGATAGCACAAATATACAAATAAATCTCTGTTTCTAGAGAATATATATGGGTATTTGATGAAAGAGAATAAACATGATAATAGAAGGTAGGGTTGTATTAAATTACCGAACAGGAGGGGAATTGCACTTCTCTCCCAAATCTGCAGTCTCCGTACTTCTATAGCAGCAGTTTTTTCTCGATCATCAGTCATAAGCTTAGAACAAAAACTGCTGGGGCCAGGTCTCTGGTATATAATGAGAAAATGTTCCAAAATCGGCGAGAGCACACTGAAAGCATGCCTGCAATACCTTGTGTATAGATTAAACTGCAGTCAGCAATGATAGAACACTTAATATTGAGCAACTCTATTACCAAGTACAAGTTCCAAAGGAGCACTTAAAGCAACACACGCAACTTTCACCAGAGTGCCCACTAAATAGGGTACGATGATCGCGGCTATTAAAATAAATTTTAAATGAATTTTTAATGATGATGATGGGATGTTGCCAATGCATTCTCCATGGGCTGATTTACACCTTAATTGGAGCTGGAAGCATTTCCATGCAGTGTACGAATTGAAATGGAGATTGTGGGTCTGATTTTCATTACCTCACCTTAACCCCGGCTGCTGGAAAAGGACTGAGCTCATTAATAGGCATTAGAGAGCCGCAGATTTCAAGCAGAAGGCAGTAAGGTGAGGATCAGGGTGGAAGCTGAGCCTCATTCAATATTTTTATTTTAATATCCCATGTTGTTATGTCAATAAAATAAAAAAAAGTTGTCCTGTGGGTTTCTGGTCTTCGGGCTTTAAAGTGGAAGGTTTGAAGGTTATATTGGTGTAACATAACATCCACGTGAGCACCCAATCACTGATCTGTGAAATGGGAATAGAAAGCCCAGGCTTCTTCCTGTCTGAGGCTGTCTTCGGATAATGAGCACTTTAAAACTTCATTCAGTAGCAATTCAAGAAATTCCATTTCAGTTACCACCAAGGGCTTAACCAGTTCAGCACCACGGAGAGCGACAGTGCAGTAATTCATAGAGCTGTTACAACAAGTAGATAATGTAGCGTCATTCTCTTCATGCTCATAGCCAGATCAAATTATCTATCCATCTATCTATCTATCTATCTATCTATCTATCTATCTATCTATCTATCTATCTATCTATCTATCTATCTTTCTATCTATCTATCTATCTATTTATCATCTAGCTAATATTGTCAGCGTCCGGAGTCTTACCAGTACGCTGGGGCCACGGGGCTGGCTTCTCTGGCGGTGTGCGGGCAGTGGCGGAGGTGGGCTACTGCGCCGGGTCCGTGGGCAGCAGTGGCAGGGACGAGGGGGTCCGCTCGTGGTGGCGGGACGCCGCTACAGAGGGACGCTCTTGCTGAGCCGTTGCTAGGAGACCAGAGGCAGTGAGCAATGTGGCTTTGCAGAAAGGTCTGCATTACTGGGCGCCGCCATGTTGGAGACCAAGTTTTAAGCATAGTTCCTGTTTCCTGTTTCTTCCAGCCAATCCAGGGGAAGCTCTCCCTATAAAAGGGGGCTGGTTTATGACAGGGATGCCAGTGCTTCAAGTTACAACCCTGTTGTAGATGCTTTAGCCTGTGCTCCCAGGATCCTTGTCGTATTCTGGTTACTCCTGCTCCTGCTTGGTCGGTTCCCTATTGCTGCTGCAGTCCTGCTGTTCCTAACCTGCTACTGCCTGTGGAAGCGCTCCTGGAAAACCTGGTCCAGTAAGACTCTTTGGGCACAGTCGGCCCCGGGTCTTCTGCCTCGTCTTTCAAGCCACACTCCACAGATCTACTTCACCAGCCACGTCTTTGTACCACCGACCACAACCTGCAGATTGTTATCTTCAGCCTCATCCTCCAAACCACAGTCCACGGTCCTTGTCTCCAGCCACATCTTCAACTACCATCCACAGTTCCGCAGTTCATTATTCACAACCTCGTCTTTCAATCCACAACCTGCAGTTCTTTATCCGCAACTACGTTCTTTAACCATCGTGCTCCAGCCACAGTTCTCTACCTCAGCCCTGTACATAATAAATACTATTTATTGACTTTCAGCCCGGCCTACGTTCTTCATTGCTCCGTGTCCCATGCGAAGGAACTATATCCAACCCCCTCATCTTGTTCACCCACAGCCATCTACCTCCTCGGGCAAGTCTCAGCTGCCGGATCCTCAAACTTTGCTAGACGTGACACATATCTATTATCTATTGAACATCTATTTATCTATCTCATACATATCTATAAATTGCATATCTATATATTTATCTATCTATTGAATATCTGTTATCTATCTATCTATCTATCTATCTATCTTGCATTTCTATATATTTATCTCATGTCTTTCTATCTATCTATCTATCTATCTATCTATCTATCTATCTATCTATCTATGATATTATCTCTTAAGCTTACATACCAATGTACAGGTATCTAAATGTGAAAGCCCTCACTCCCTCACTGACTGACTGACTGACTGACTCACTCACTCACTCACTCGCTCACTCATCACTAATTCTTTTACTTCCCGATATGTTAGGAAGACAAATGTAACACAGGTATTCTTCAGGTGGGAAATAGGAAAACAATGTAATTAGAATTTTAATAAACCTCCCCTAAGGGGATGACATAATGATGTCATTACCGATGTGTGGCTTGCGTTGCGGGAACGATGATGCTCAAATGGACAATCGGATCAAAATTTGGATTGTACCTCCAGTGTGTAGAATGTATTAAACTACAAAAATGCTCCTGTCACTTTTTACCATATATGCTACGGGTGCTCCTCGGGTAACGCCAAGAACCATGGATTCATATTTACTTGCTGTACATTAACATGTTTCAAATTTACATCTCTATAGATTTAACAAATTATTAATGCTTATTTATATGTACAACCATGAAAATCAGAAACTCCTGTGCAAAGTAGAGATGAGCGCCTGAAATTTTTCGGGTTTTGTGTTTTGGTTTTGGGTTCGGTTCCGCGGCCGTGTTTTGGGTTCAACCGCGTTTTGGCAAAACCTCACCGAATTTTTTTTGTCGGATTCGGGTGTGTTTTGGATTCGGGTGTTTTTTTCAAAAAACCCTAAAAAACAGCTTAAATCATAGAATTTGGGGGTAATTTTGATCCCAAAGTATTATTAACCTCAAAAAACATAATTTACACTCATTTTCAGCCTATTCTGAACACATCACACCTCACAATATTATTTTTAGTCCTAAAATTTGCACCGAGGTCGCTGTGTGAGTAAGATAAGCGACCCTAGTGGCCGACACAAACACCGGGCCCATCTAGGAGTGGCACTGCAGTGTCACGCAGGATGTCCCTTCCAAAAAACCCTCCCCAAACAGCACATGACGCAAAGAAAAAAAGAGGCGCAATGAGGTAGCTGACTGTGTGAGAAAGATAAGCGACCCTAGTGGCCGACACAAACACCGGGCCCATCTAGGAGTGGCACTGCAGTGTCACGCAGGATGTCCCTTCCAAAAAACCCTCCCCAATCAGCACATGATGCAAAGAAAAAGAAAAGAAAAAAGAGGTGCAAGATGGAATTATCCTTGGGCCCTCCCACCCACCCTTATGTTGTATAAACAAAACAGGACATGCACACTTTAACCAACCCATCATTTCAGTGACAGGGTCTGCCACACGACTGTGACTGATATGACGGGTTGGTTTGGACCCCCCCCAAAAAAGAAGCAATTAATCTCTCCTTGCACAAACTGGCTCTACAGAGGCAAGATGTCCACCTCATCTTCACCCTCCGATATATCACCGTGTACATCCCCCTCCTCACAGATTATCAATTCGTCCCCACTGGAATCCACCATCTCAGCTCCCTGTGTACTTTGTGGAGGCAATTGCTGCTGGTCAATGTCTCCGCGGAGGAATTGATTATAATTCATTTTAATGAACATCATCTTCTCCACATTTTCTGGATGTAACCTCGTACGCCGATTGCTGACAAGGTGAGCGGCGGCACTAAACACTCTTTCGGAGTACACACTTGTGGGAGGGCAACTTAGGTAGAATAAAGCCAGTTTGTGCAAGGGCCTCCAAATTGCCTCTTTTTCCTGCCAGTATAAGTACGGACTGTGTGACGTGCCTACTTGGATGCGGTCACTCATATAATCCTCCACCATTCTATCAATGTTGAGAGAATCATATGCAGTGACAGTAGACGACATGTCCGTAATCGTTGTCAGGTCCTTCAGTCCGGACCAGATGTCAGCATCAGCAGTCGCTCCAGACTGCCCTGCATCACCGCCAGCGGGTGGGCTCGGAATTCTGAGCCTTTTCCTCGCACCCCCAGTTGCGGGAGAATGTGAAGGAGGAGATGTTGACAGGTCGCGTTCCGCTTGACTTGACAATTTTGTCACCAGCAGGTCTTTCAACCCCAGCAGACCTGTGTCTGCCGGAAAGAGAGATCCAAGGTAGGCTTTAAATCTAGGATCGAGCACGGTGGCCAAAATGTAGTGCTCTGATTTCAACAGATTGACCACCCGTGAATCCTTGTTAAGCGAATTAAGGGCTGCATCCACAAGTCCCACATGCCTAGCGGAATCGCTCCGTGTTAGCTCCTTCTTCAATGCCTCCAGCTTCTTCTGCAAAAGCCTGATGAGGGGAATGACCTGACTCAGGCTGGCAGTGTCTGAACTGACTTCACGTGTGGCAAGTTCAAAGGGCATCAGAACCTTGCACAACGTTGAAATCATTCTCCACTGCACTTGAGACAGGTGCATTCCATCTCCTATATCGTGCTCAATTGTATAGGCTTGAATGGCCTTTTGCTGCTCCTCCAACCTCTGAAGCATATAGAGGGTTGAATTCCACCTCGTTACCACTTCTTGCTTCAGATGATGGCAGGGCAGGTTCAGTAGTTTTTGGTGGTGCTCCAGTCTTCTGTACGTGGTGCCTGTACGCCGAAAGTGTCCCGCAATTTTTCTGGCCACCGACAGCATCTCTTGCACGCCCCTGTCGTTTTTTAAAAAATTCTGCACCACCAAATTCAAGGTATGTGCAAAACATGGGACGTGCTGGAATTTGCCCATATTTAATGCACACACAATATTGCTGGCGTTGTCCGATGCCACAAATCCACAGGAGAGTCCAATTGGGGTAAGCCATTCCGCGATGATCTTCCTCAGTTGCCGTAAGAGGTTTTCAGCTGTGTGCGTATTCTGGAAAGCGGTGATACAAAGCGTAGCCTGCCTAGGAAAGAGTTGGCGTTTGCGAGATGCTGCTACTGGTGCCGCCGCTGCTGTTCTTGCGGCGGGAGTCCATACATCTACCCAGTGGGCTGTCACAGTCATATAGTCCTGACCCTGCCCTGCTCCACTTGTCCACATGTCCGTGGTTAAGTGGACATTGGGTACAACTGCATTTTTTAGGACACTGGTGAGTCTTTTTCTGACGTCCGTGTACATTCTCGGTATCGCCTGCCTAGAGAAGTGGAACCTAGATGGTATTTGGTAACGGGGGCACACTGCCTCAATAAATTGTCTAGTTCCCTGTGAACTAACGGCGGATACCGGACGCACGTCTAACACCAACATAGTTGTCAAGGACTCAGTTATCCGCTTTGCAGTAGGATGACTGCTGTGATATTTCATCTTCCTCGCAAAGGACTGTTGAACAGTCAATTGCTTACTGGAAGTAGTACAAGTGGGCTTACGACTTCCCCTCTGGGATGACCATCGACTCCCAGCGGCAACAACAGCAGCGCCAGCAGCAGTAGGCGTTACACGCAAGGATGCATCGGAGGAATCACAGGCAGGAGAGGACTCGTCAGACTTGCCAGTGACATGGCCTGCAGGACTATTGGCATTCCTGGGGAAGGAGGAAATTGACACTGAGGGAGTTGGTGGGGTGGTTTGCGTGAGCTTGGTTACAAGAGGAAGGGATTTACTGGTCAGTGGACTGCTTCCGCTGTCACCCAAAGTTTTTGAACTTGTCACTGACTTATTATGAATGCGCTGCAGGTGACGTATAAGGGAGGATGTTCCGAGGTGGTTAACGTCCTTACCCCTACTTATTACAGCTTGACAAAGGGAACACACGGCTTGACACCTGTTGTCCGCATTTCTGGTGAAATACCTCCACACCGAAGAGCTGATTTTTTTGGTATTTTCCACCTGGCATGTCAACGGCCATATTCCTCCCACGGACAACAGGTGTCTCCCCGGGTGCCTGACTTAAACAAACCACCTCACCATCAGAATCCTCCTGGTCAATTTCCTCCCCAGCGCCAGCAACACCCATATCCTCCTCATCCTGGTGTACTTCAACACTGACATCTTCAATCTGACTATCAGGAACTGGACTGCGGGTGCTCCTTCCAGCACTTGCAGGGGGCATGCAAATAGTGGAAGGCGCATGCTCTTCACGTCCAGTGTTGGGAAGGTCAGGCATCGCAAACGACACAATTGGACTCTCCTTGTGGATTTGGGATTTCAAAGAACGCACAGTTCTTTGCGGTGCTTTTGCCAGCTTGAGTCTTTTCAGTTTTCTAGCGAGAGGCTGAGTGCTTCCATCCTCATGTGAAGCTGAACCACTAGCCATGAACATAGGCCAGGGCCTCAGCCGTTCCTTGCCACTCCGTGTGGTAAATGGCATATTGGCAAGTTTACGCTTCTCCTCCGACAATTTTATTTTAGGTTTTGGAGTCCTTTTTTTTCTGATATTTGGTGTTTTGGATTTGACATGCTCTGTACTATGACATTGGGCATCGGCCTTGGCAGACGACGTTGCTGGCATTTCATCGTCTCGGCCATGACTAGTGGCAGCAGCTTCAGCACGAGGTGGAAGTGGATCTTGATCTTTCCCTAATTTTGGAACCTCAACTTTTTTGTTCTCCATATTTTATAGGCAGAACTAAAAGGCACCTCAGGTAAACAATGGAGATGGATGGATTGGATACTAGTATACAATTATGGACGGACTGCCACGGTTAGGTGGTATAAAAAAACCACGGTTAGGTGGTATATATTATAATAATAATACAATTATGGATGGACGGACTGCCTGCCGACTGCCGACACAGAGGTAGCCACAGCCGTGAACTACCGCACTGTACACTGGTTGATAAAGAGATAGTAGTATACTCGTAACAACTAGTATGACACTATGACGACGGTATAAAGAATGAAAAAAAAACCACGGTTAGGTGGTATATATTATAATAATAATACAATTATGGATGGACGGACTGCCTGCCGAGTGCCGACACAGAGGTAGCCACAGCCGTGAACTACCGCACTGTACACTGGTTGATAAAGAGATAGTAGTATACTCGTAACAACTAGTATGACACTATGACGGTATAAAGAATGAAAAAAAAAACACGGTTAGGTGGTATATATTATAATAATAATACAATTATGGATGGACGGACTGCCTGCCCACTGCCGACACAGAGGTAGCCACAGCCGTGAACTACCGCACTGTACACTGGTTGATAAAGAGATAGTAGTATACTCGTAACAACTAGTATGACACTATGACGACGGTATAAAGAAAGAAAAAAAAATACCACAGTTAGGTGGTATATATTATAATAATAATACAATTATGGATGGACGGACTGCCTGCCGACTGCCGACACAGAGGTAGCCACAGCCGTGAACTACCGCACTGTACACTGGTTGATAAAGAGATAGTAGTATACTCGTAACAACTAGTATGACACTATGACGACGGTATAAAGAATGAAAAAAAAACCACGGTTAGGTGGTATATATTATAATAATAATACAATTATGGATGGACGGACTGCCTGCCGAGTGCCGACACAGAGGTAGCCACAGCCGTGAACTACCGCACTGTACACTGGTTGATAAAGAGATAGTAGTATACTCGTAACAACTAGTATGACACTATGACGGTATAAAGAATGAAAAAAAAACCACGGTTAGGTGGTATATATTATAATAATAATACAATTATGGATGGACGGACTGCCTGCCGACTGCCGACACAGAGGTAGCCACAGCCGTGAACTACCGCACTGTACACTGGTTGATAAAGAGATAGTAGTATACTCGTAACAACTAGTATGACACTATGACGACGGTATAAAGAAAGAAAAAAAAATACCACAGTTAGGTGGTATATATTATAATAATAATACAATTATGGATGGACGGACTGCCTGCCGACTGCCGACACAGAGGTAGCCACAGCCGTGAACTACCGCACTGTACACTGGTTGATAAAGAGATAGTAGTATACTCGTAACAACTAGTATGACACTATGACGACGGTATAAAGAATGAAAAAAAAACCACGGTTAGGTGGTATATATTATAATAATAATACAATTATGGATGGACGGACTGCCTGCCGACTGCCGACACAGAGGTAGCCACAGCCGTGAACTACCGCACTGTACACTGGTTGATAAAGAGATAGTAGTATACTCGTAACAACTAGTATGACACTATGACGACGGTATAAAGAATGAAAAAAAAACCACGGTTAGGTGGTATATATTATAATAATAATACAATTATGGATGGACGGACTGCCTGCCGACTGCCGACACAGAGGTAGCCACAGCCGTGAACTACCGCACTGTACACTGGTTGATAAAGAGATAGTAGTATACTCGTAACAACTAGTATGACACTATGACGGTATAAAGAATGAAAAAAAAACCACGGTTAGGTGGTATATATTATAATAATAATACAATTATGGATGGACGGACTGCCTGCCGACTGCCGACACAGAGGTAGCCACAGCCGTGAACTACCGCACTGTACACTGGTTGATAAAGAGATAGTAGTATACTCGTAACAACTAGTATGACACTATGACGACGGTATAAAGAAAGAAAAAAAAATACCACGGTTAGGTGGTATATATTGTAATACAATTATGGATGGACGGACTGCCTGCCGAGTTCCGACTGCCGACACAGAGGTAGCCACAGCCGTGAACTACCGCACTGTACTGTGTCTGCTGCTAATATAGACTGGTTGATAAAGAGATAGTATACAATACATACAACAATATACTACTATACTGGTGGTCAGGCACTGGTCACCACTAGTCACACTGGCAGTGGCACTCCTGCAGCAAAAGTGTGCACTGTTTAATTTTAAATTAATATAATATTATGTACTCCTGGGGGCTCCTGCTATAACAACCTGCAGTGCTCCCCAGTCTCCCCCACAATTATTATAAGCTTTGCCTTTTATACATTGATGTGCAGCACACTGGGCTGAGCTGAGTGCACACAGACTGAGTCACACTGTGTGACTGGCTGCTGCTGTGTATCGTTTTTTTTCAGGCAGAGAACGGATATAGCAGAGAACGGATATATTATATTAAAATAAATAAAAGTTAACTAACAACAACTGCACTGGTCACTGTGGTAAACTCTGTCTGACTCTGCACAATCTCTCTCTCTCTTCTAATCTAATTTCTAATGGAGAGGACGCCAGCCACGTCCTCTCCCTATCAATCTCAATGCACGTGTGAAAATGGCGGCGACGCGCGGCTCCTTATATAGAATCCGAGTCTCGCGAGAATCCGACAGCGTCATGATGACGTTCGGGCGCGCTCGGGTTAACCGAGCAAGGCGGGAGGATCCGAGTCTGCTCGGACCCGTAAAAAAAACATGAAGTTCGTGCGGGTTCGGTTTCAGAGAAACCGAACCCGCTCATCTCTAGTGCAAAGAACAGGTAGAACAACTAGTCTATCTATCTATCTATCTATCTATCTATCTATCTATCTATCTATCTATCTATCTATCTATCTATCTATCTATCTATCTATCTATCTATCTATCTATCTATCTATCCCTCCTCCATTTCTTCCAATCTAAACACAGATGTTACCATAATGTTACCAGGTGGTGTAGAAGAAGCCCCAGGAAGAGGATACCACTCCAGTGTTTCTCATTGCATGAGCAGAATTGCACTTTCTCACCACACTGCTGATACTTTCCCTGCATGAAAAAGGGTTCTTGTTGCTAGAAGTCAAAGTCAACAAGAAATTGTATATATATTGTGTCCCATCATGTGTCTTTTGCAGTCAGTCAAAGGTATGTCCACTTTCCCAATGCTATTATTATTATTATTATTATTATTATCCTTTATTTATATGGCGCCACAAGGGTTCCGCGGCGCCCAATTACAGAGTACATAAACAAATAATCAAACAGGAAAACAGAGACTTACAGTTGATGACAGTATAGGACAAGTACAGGGTAAATAAACATAGCTACATCAGCAGATGACACTGGAATAAGTATCAGGTGGCAGAAGACTGCTGGAGTTGATACAGTTGAATATTATTAAAGTAGGAAAGGATAAGCACATGAGGGAAGAGGGCCCTGCTCGTGAGAGCTTACATTCTAAAGGTACATGTGCCAGAGTGTTTTGACTTTATTATTTCAATTGATTTTATCTCTTAAGCTTACATACCAATGTACAGGGTCTCTCTTGGACAAAGCTTATTATACTTATCATACCCATGTCTCTGTTATTCACTATTTTCTCTCACTGTAAAATGGTCATTATAAATGCTTGTTTCAATATAACAAATCCTCTGCTGTCACCAATAACTGGCCCTATCTTATTATGGGGGTGATGTATCAAGCCTCCGAAACAGCGGAGAAGTGTACAAGTGGAGATATCACTCATAGCAACAAGCAGCTTCTAGCTAGCATATATCAAGTTTATTCTATAATATGATAGAAGATTAGTGGTTGCTGTGGGCAAATTGTCCACTTCTGTCTTTAGGAGGCTTGTTACTGTACATCTCCCCCTCAGTCTGGCAAATGAAGCAGTATAAGGGTGGTGATGGTTGGAGCAGGTCCATCAACTGTCAGATTTTCAGCCTTCTCTTCAATCTTCACTGATGCCCTTTGCGCAAAACATGAAGACTTTCCCATGTTTTTCTTTACACCACCATGAGATCCCAGATGTTGTAGCCCAATTGGGTGGTGTCACAAATTGCACATTTTGGCCATAGATGTTGTTGATCCATTGGTGCAAGTAGAGACAAATTCTTAATTGTACTTTGTGTGTGCGCTGAGGGGCATGGCCACACATCGCGAGGAACATGGTTACTAGAATGTGCAGTGGACACTTTTCGGGTATTGTGTTTTGGTTTTGGATCTGGATCTCCGTTCGTGTTTTGGATCTGGATTGGTTTTGCCAAAACCACCCTTTTCGTTTTTTGGTTTTGGATCTGGATGTTTTTTGAAAAAACATAAAAACAGCTCAAATCACAGAATTTGAAGGTAATTTTGATCCTACGGTATTATTAACCTCAATAACATTCATTTCCATTCATTTCCAGTCTATTCTGAAAAACTCACACCTCGCAATATTGTTTTTAGGACAAAAGGTTGCACCAAGGTAGCTGGATGACTAAGCTAAGCGACACAAGTGGGCGGCAGAAACACCTGGCCCATCTAGGAGTGGCACTGCAGAGACAGACATGATGGCAGTTTTAAAAAATAGGCCCCAAAGAGCACATCATGCAAACAAAAAAAAAAGAGGTGCAAGATGGAATTGTCCTTGGGCCCTCCCACCCACCCTTATGTTGTTTAAACAGGACATGAACAGTTTAATAAACCCATCATTTCCATGACAGGTGGTCCCCCTGGAAAAAGCTCCCCAAGTTCTCCGAATCATAGCTAGCTACAAACGTACCACCTCCTTCTTTGAAGACTTTTCACATTATGAGTAGAGGCAAGAGGAAGAGGACAGTGTCAAGGAGGTGATTAAAAATTAGAGAGGCACATGCAGTCAGGAACAACACACAGGCTTTCACCTCCACTCCTATATTGGTGTGGAACAGAAAGATCTTCAACCAAGCAAATATATAATTGCCACATAACTGGACAAACTGAAAAACTACCGTCCAAAGCCTCCAAATTTGTTCCCCCTTCTCCATTTTCAGGGATTAAGATAATCTTGGATTTAATGCTGGGATGTAAATAAACTGGTGTATACCACAGGATCAAGATTGGATATTTTCTCCTCCACGGAGTATGGAAACTTATTTTATGAAAATCTCATGGGTTTCTTTTTTTCAATTTTTTATTGCATTTTTATTTACATATTTTGTGGCAGATGCCTTATTTTTGTTTTTCACAGCTCCCAGTTACACGCATGTGAGCATACATGAGTGTCTTGTTTATTTTTTTCAGATTTAATTTTTAAATAAATCAGCCCCTTGGATGTTTTAGCAGCCCCTCCTGTGCCCCCACAGCTGCCCCGGATGGGGCAAGTTGAGTTCAGGTAGTTTCAGTACAGTACTAAGCAGGACTGTGCAGTGAATTTTTTGTTACTGAGGCCCTGCCCTAGTGGAACTTATCACTCTACAGTCAAAAATCATTTCATACTATAAGTAGGACTGTGGGAGGAAGCAATGACAACCTCTGTGCCCACAGCCTGGCAAGCCATACATCTTCCTGGCTTTAAGCCACCATGAGACTCCATACTAGGCCTTATTCAGTAACTGTTTGTGCCTCACAGGAGCTCCTGACCCATCTAGTGCAGTAGTGCAATGGAACCCTACGCAGTCCTTAGGAAAAGAACCCTATACAACAAGTGCGCATCTTCTAAATAAAATATTCCCAAAATATGGAACATTAATAATAAATTGGAGCCATTTGAGTGAGTCCCTAACATGAAATAATTGAGAAGAACCTCTCTCTATAGCTCTCTTTTACCTCTCCGGCAGTTGCGCTGGATTATGATTCTGTCTCTTCTGAGATTGACTGACTTTGGCCACAAATGTGGTCTCACTGGAAAACCTTTGCGGCTATGTTTTCACAAATCTGTTTGTGATGTTGAAGCTTGTTTCATATCTGCTCTAGGCTTTAATTTAAACCTAGGATCAAGTGCAGCAGCACACCTGGAATTATACGGCAGCACCCCCCTGGATTTATACAGCATAGGCAGCACCCCTGGAGAATTACACAGCACAGCAGACAGGCAACAGCACCCCTGGACTTAAATGGCAGTGGGCAACACCCCTGGACTGATAGGGCAGAGGGGCAGCACCCCATGTAGGGCAGCACCCCTGGAATGATGTGGCAAAGAAAAGACGTGCAAGATGGAAATGTCCTTTGGCCCTCCCACCCACCCTTATGTTGTATAAACAGGACATGCACACTTTAACAAATCAATAATTTCAGCGACAGGGTCTGCCACATGATTGTGACTGAAATTATTGGTTTGTTTGGGCCCCCACCAAAAAAAAGCAATTAATCTCTCCTTGCACAAACAAGCTTTACAGAGGCAAGGTGCCGTCCTCATCCTCAGATCCCCCCCTTCAGTGTTTACATCCTCATCCTTACAGAGAAATAATCTTCAAAACAAACCACATCATGTAGCTGTCAGTGGACTGCTTACGCAATTACCCAAAGTTTATGAACTTGACAATGACATGATAAATGCGCTGTAGGTGACGTATAAGGGAGGACGTTCCTAGGTGGTTAACGTCCTTATCCCTACTTATTGTGGATTGACAAAGGCAACAGATGGCTTGACACCAATTGTCCAGATTTGTGCAGAAATAATTCCACACCGATGAAGTGGCTTTTTAAAAAAAATTTGCCCAGGCATGACAATGGGCATTTTCATCCCATGGACAAATGTCTCCACTGGTGCCTTATTCAAACAAACCACATCACCATCAGAATCCTCATCATCAACTTCCTCTTCAGCGCCAGCTATACCAATATTCTCCTCATCCTGATGTAGTTCTACAGTGACATCCTCAATCTCAATATCAGCAACTGGATGGTGGTGCTTCTACCAGCACTTGCAGAGGACATGCAAATGGTGGTAGGAGCCTCCTCTTCCCAGGTCAGACCTAGACATCGCAACCGCGGACAGTGCCAGCACCCCAGTATTTTCACAACACCCCTGTAATTTAACAGCATACAGGACCAGTGAACTTTTATTTTAACAACAGCACCCTGAATTTTTACAGCATACAGGACCAGTGTTATTTTAACAGCACCCCTGTATTTTTACAGCATACAGGACCAGTGTACTTTTATTTTAACAATAGCACCCTTATATTTTTACAGCATATAGGACCAGTGTGTACTTTTATTTTAACAATAGCACCCTTATATTTTTACAGCATACAGGACCAGTGTACCTTTATTTTAATAACAGAACCCCTGTATTTTTACAGCATACAGGACCAGTGTATTTATTTTAACAGCACCCCTGTATTTTACAGCATACAGGACCAGTGTACTTTTATTTTAACAACAGAACCCCTGTATTTTTACAGCATACAGGACCAGTCAGTGTACTTTTATTTTAGCAACAGCACCCCTGTAATTTTTACAGCATACAGGGCCAGTGTACATTTATTTTCACTGCACCCCTGAATTTTTACAGCATACAAGACAGGGTCAGTGTACATTTATTTTAACATCAGTACCTCTGAATTTTTACAGCATACAAGACAGGGCTAGTGTACTTTTATTTTAACAACAGCACCCCTGAATTTTTACAGCATACATGACAGGGCCAGTGTACCTTTATTTTAAAAACAGCATCCCTGAATTTTTAAAGCATACAAGACAGGCACCCCTGTATTTTGACTGCATACAGGAGGACAGTGCCCCTGCACCCTGTACAACACAGTGACAGCCAGGACAGCAACACCCATGTACAACTGCAGCACCCCTAAAAGCACACGAAAAACACCAGTGAAAGCCAGGACAGCACCCCTAACATCACAGGAACACCACAGTGACAGGATCAGCACCCCTAGAGAGCACACAGTGACCCCACCTGACGCCACCACCCACAGAGAGACAGAGGTCAGTCTCCCTCACTCTCCAAGTCTGGAGTGAAAATGGCGGCGATGTGTGGCTATTTATATGGGATCCAAAACCCATGAGATTGCGACAGTGGGATGATGACGTTTTGCCTCATTCTGGCATCCGAGTCTAGCGGGAAGTCCCAAGCAGGACTCAGATACGGGCTTGGAGCATGAAGTTTTTTTGGGGGGGTCAGTTCTCTGAGAACCAAACCCGCTCATCTCTAATGGTTTCTCAAATCAGGGGCGTGTCAGCATGACATTACACTAATTTCTCATTACTCTGGTACCATTCCATTACGATACACCTTGCCTACATGGTGGTTTCACTGCAATGGGGAACCTCTGAAGAATTGATCTGGGCAGACAGTGTATTACATTGGGACTCATCAGAATACACTGTCGTTGGTCATCATACAACAGAAGTTCTACCAGACGCATGCCTCCTGTGTCACCTTCTGATCCCTGCCCCTTGTGTCTCCAGTCTCTTGCCCTCCATATTTCCAGCTTCCTGCCCCTTGTGTCTCTCCAGCCTCCTGCACCCTGTCTCTCTCAGCCTCACTATGTATCTCAACCTTATCCTACCCTACCGTGTTTCAGCATCCTTGCCTCCATGTGTCTCTCAACCCCGTCATCCTCTGAATCCCCAGCCTGTTTCTCCAGCTTTATCCCTGTCCTGTGTCACTACATCTCAAGTCCACCCAACCAGACCCATGTCCTCCCAGCCCAGCAAAGCCCACACTTACCTACAGCTGCATGATAAGACTGCTGCTCTGGCAGCTTGGCTCTTCGGAAGTGCGCAGAAGCATGACAAAATGACATCACATGTAGACTGCAAAAGAAAACTTTATTGTGCCATCCACTGGCTGCTGGCTGTGCTCTGCCCCATTCTCTCTGCCTGTGCACTGCAGCATCAGACATGAAAATGGGATAACGTAAACTGTGTCTGACCCGCAGTAAGGTGGTAGAGGATGTGGCTTCCTGGCTACTAATTTCTTAATGGTATGCCGTACTGCCCCATACCACATTATGTGCACCACTGGGTGGACCTAGATATTGCAATATAGCTGGGGTTCTGGCAGAGATGCCTGAAATTTGTAAGTCTCCTGGAAATTCCAAAAACATAGGCAACCATGGCGCAGATGGGTCTTAAAGGGTGAATTATTACTGTCTGAACGTTTCTGTAAGTGGAAATATGCTCATTGCCATACAATTAATTTTTAACAAACAATGGGGTATATGCAATTGCGGTCGAATTCCGGCTGGAATTCGACCGTTTTTAAATTCGACACAATTCGACAGTCGAATCCCGGCCGGCGGGTGCCGGAATTCGACATATTCAATTAAAAACGGATTCGACAGTCCCGCTGTCGAAAAACGGACCAATTGACGGATAAGTGCATCCTGGATTCTACTTTTCGGACGGCACAAAAATGGTTAAAAAACCCTGAAAAAAATTGCGTGGGGTCCCCCCTCCTAAGCATAACCAGCCTCGGGCTCTTTGAGCCGGTCATGGTTGTAAAAATACGGAGGAAAAATTGACAGGGGATCCCCCGTATTTTTAGAATGAGCACCGGGCTCTGCGTCCAGTCCTGGTGCAAAAAATATGGGGGACAAAAGACGTAGGGGCCCCCTGTATTTTAACACCAGCACCGGGCTCCACTAGCTGAAGAGATAATGCCACAGCCGGGGGACACTTTATATCGGTCCCTGCGGCCGTGGCATTAAATCCCCAACTAGTCACCCCTGGCCGGGGTACCCTGGAGGAGTGAGGACCCCTTAAATCAAGGGGTCCCCCCCTCCAGCCACCCAAGGGCCAGGGGTGAAGCCCGAGGCTGTCCCCCCCATCTATGGGCTGCGGATGGGGGGCTGATAGCCTTGTGACAAATAAAAGAATATTGTTTTTTGCAGCAGAACTACAAGTCCCAGCAAGCCTCCCCCGCAAGCTGGTACTTAGAGAACCACAAGTACCAGCATGCGGGGGGGAAACGGGCCCGCTGGTACCTGTAGTTCTACTGCAAAAAAAATACCCAAATAAAAACAGTACACGCACACCGTGATAGTAAAACTTTATTACATATATGCCGACACACACATACTTACCTATGTTCACACGCCGACTGTAATCCACATACTTGGCAAAAAAACTAACCGCATACCTGGAACATCGGACAGAAAGGGGTCCTATGTTTACACATGGGACCCCTTTCCACGAATGCTGAGACCCCCCATGACTCCTGTCACCGAGGGTCCCTTCAGCCAATCAGGGAGCGCCACCTCGTGGCACTCTCCTGATTGGCTATGCGCGTCTAAGCTGTCAGACAGCGCATTGCACAGCCGCTCCATTATCTTCAATGGTGGGAACTTTGCGGTCAGCGGTGAGGTTACTCGCGGTCAGCGGCAAAAGGGGAAAGGGGTCCCTTGTGTAAACATGGGACCCCTTTCAGTCCGTGGTCCGGGTAAATGAGGTTTGTTTTTTTGCCAAGTACGTGGATTACAAAAAAGAACAGGACAGCTACACTGGATTTAGGTGAGTATAATTTTATTTTTAGGTACCCCATGGATTCATCTTGGAGATGTTTTTATTTGGGTGTTTTTTTTGCAGTAGAACTACAGGTACCAGCGGGCCCGTTTTCCCCCCGCATGCTGGTACTTGATTTAAGGGGTCCCCACTCCTCCAGGGTACCCCGGCCAGGGGTGACTAGTTGGGGATTTAATGCCACGGCCGCAGGGACCGATATAAAAGTGTCCCCCGACTGTGGCATTATCTCTTCAGCTAGTGGAGCCCGGTGCTGGTGTTAAAAATACGGGGGGGCCCCTACGTCTTTTGTCCCCCATATTTTTTGCACCAGGACCGGACACAGAGCCCGGTGCTGGTTCTAAAAATACGAGGGATCCCCTGTCAATTTCCCCCCCCCCCCGTATTTTTACAACCAGGACCGGCTCAAAGAGCCCGAGGCTGGTTATACTTAGGAGGGGGGACCCCACGCATTTTTTTTTCTGGATTTTAACCCATTCCCACCCCTTCCCACTGAAAACCATGCTCTCTCTATATTAGTCAGTTAAAAAAAAAAATCTTTAAAAAAATATATAAATAATACTTGTGTCTCCTAATAGACAAACCAAGTACATAATCCCTTCTAATATTGGCCCTCATTCCGAGTTGTTCGCTCGCAAGGCGATTTTAGCAGTATTGCACACGCTAAGCCGCCGCCTACTGGGAGTGAATCTTAGCTTCTTAAAATTGCGAACGAAAGATTCGCAATATTGCGATTACACATCTCGTAGCAGTTTCAGAGTAGCTTCAGACTTACTCGGCATCTGCGATCAGTTCAGTGCTTATCGTTCCTGGTTTGACGTCACAAACACACCCAGCGTTCGCCCAGACACTCCTCCGTTTCTCCAGCGACTCCCGCGTTTTTTCCGGAAATGGTAGCGTTTTTTCCCACACGCCCATAAAACGGCCTGTTTCCGCCCAGTAACACCCATTTCCTGTCAATCACACTACGATCGCCTGAGCGAAGAAAAAGCCGTGAGTAAAAATCCAAACTTCATAGCAAATTTACTTGGCGCAGTCGCAGTGCGGACATTGCGCATGCGCACTAAGCGGAAAAACGCTGCGATGCGAAGAAATTTTCCGAGCGAACGACTCGGAATGACCTCCATAAATAGATATGCTATTAGCAATCAAAAAAACACACAAAAAAACATGTTTTTTTTTATTTTTTATTAGATTCCGCCAGCAAAGTGAGGCGGAATGAAATTGACTAAATTACTGTCGAAAAGCACTGTTGTCGAATCGACATTCTCAATTGAATATACTTTTGTTGAAAAGCCGCATTTTTACCACTGCAAACATGTCGAATTTTAAAAATGTCGAATTGCAAAAAAGTCGAATCTGAAACGTCCGTTTTTTTGTCAAAAAGTACTGTATTGCATTGTCGAATCCAATTCGACATGTTTTTTTTTGTCGAAAATACCCTGTATTTCGACTATTGCGGCAATTCGACCGCAAATGCATATATCCCAATGTATCATATGCAGGGAACAGCACCATAATGGGCCTAATTCAAGGATGATTGCAAAATAAAATGTTCCTCTAATGGGCAAAACCATGTGCACTGCGGGGGGGGGGGGGGCAGATGTAACATGTGCAGAGAGAGTTAGATTTGGGTGGGTTATATTGTTTCTGTGCAGGGTAAATACTGGCTGCTTTATTTTTACACTGCAATTTAGATTTCAGTTTGAACACACCGCACATGTTATATCCGTCCCCCCTGCAGTGCACATAGGGGGTCATTCCGACCCGTTCACACGCTGCTGGTTGTCGCAGCGGTGCAAACGGGTAGGTTCTGCGCCTGCACAGCGTCCACAATGCACATGCGCGCCATTACCCAGCGTCGGGCTTTGCCGGACAAAGACCAGAAGAACGAAGAAAGCAATCACTGGCGCGATCGCAAGAAGATTGACAGCAGGAAGGCGTTCTGGGGCGGCAACTCACCATTTTCTGGGAGTGGTGAGTCCAACGCAGGCGTGTCCAGGCATTTGGAGGGCGGATGTCTGACATCAATTCTGGGACCTGCAACGCTGGATCGATCATACAGGGTAAGTAACTCTTACCCTGGTCTAGATCTACACAAAACTTTTTTTGCATAGCAGGGCTGCACAAGCAATCACAGCCTCGCTATGCACAAGTACACTCCCCCATAGGCAGCGTCTAGTTGATTGCACGGGCTACAAAAAGTTGCTACGTACGATCCAGGGACGTGCGGTGAGCTAAATGGCAGAGGAAAGGCTCTGCCTCAACTGCCTCACCCCACTGCACGTCACTGGTGCAATCAACTTGGAATGACCCCCCTGGTTTTGCCCATTAGGAGAAAATTTTATTTTGCAATCAACCTTGAATTAAGCCCAATATCCCCTATAAGGATCACCAAGTTCAGGACATCACCCTTATTGCAATTTGCAAACATTAAAGTCGCACAATAAAAAATAAAGACAAAAACAGCAGCGGCCTCACTATGATGGATGAGAGCCTAGCGATACATTTTCTTAAGATCAGATTTTGTCTATGTCCAGGTGAAATCTGTGCTCCTGCCAAATGGTACACACTGTCAGATGACATCTCGCTTATTGTGTTTCTGACAGGGCATTAATCCAAAAGCTCATTTTGAAATGCATTCTGGATATTTTTCAGCAAGTCTAGTGCGACACTGCTGTCCATCTTCTAACACTTATAAAGAACTCCAGGAAACCTGAAAATACAGCGCAGCGCATCCAAAGTGTACTTTCCCACATGACCTCCCTGCCGCGGTATATTCTGCGGAGTTCATCTGTTGCATCGCTCATTGTATGAGTCTGTTACTTTCTCTGATCAAAAAATGTGCGTCTTAGTTGCATCGCTAATGCAACATGGGCCTAATTCAGACCCTGATCGCTCCTCTGCGAATTTGCAGAGGTCTGCGATCAGATAGTCGCCGCCCAGCCAGAGTGAAAAACTGCCCTGTGCAAGTCTGTGTACGCTGTGCAAAAAGCTTTGCAGTCGCCGGTCAGCTGCAAATCCGTTCGCAACTCACTCACCATCGGATGTTTTTTGTAGTCTGTGCGTAATGCAGGACGTAAGGTGCCCAATCACTAGTGCAATTTTTCCCAATTTCATCCGATTCCGACGTTTCGGTCCGATAAATCGGATAAAAACTGGCAAATCGCATTTGTGCTTTACCTCCAATCCAATCCGATGTGCATTCTCGTGAGCATCGGATCGGAGCCACTAGATCGGAAGCACTGCACTATAGATATCTCGGATCCTGCAGGCATGGCTGGGATTGCATATGATACGTTGTATGCAAAAGGACCACATACGATGTAACGTATGTGATCCTGCCGCTTGGGAAGCTGCCCGACGGTTCAGGGGAAATCTTATGCAACTTCTACCTCAGAGAAGTCGCATAAATGTATTATCATCTTTACTCCTACAGTGCGATAGAATCAGGCTGATCGGGCCCGGAGCTGACGTCACACACCCGCCCTGAAAACGCTTGGAAACGCCTGCGTTTTTCCTGACACTCCCAGATAACGTCAAGTTACCACCCACAAACGCCCACTTCCTGTCAATCAGCCTGTGTACGCCTATCAATAAAAAAAGACGCAGGATCTATTCGCAGTTTGGCCTCACGCCTGCACATTACAATCCGTACACATGCGCAGTCGTTTGACAAACGCCCGCTGTGCAATTTCGCACAACAGCGACCAGGTCTGAATTAGTGTGTAGCTGCTGTTTGCAACGCAGACACTTACCTGGGTAATAGGTAAAAGGCAGATGTCAGATACAAGTGAGCTGCACCTTATAACATATGCCCCTACAGTAAGTGTTAATCTTATTATTGCACTTTTCCAGGAGTATAAATGTGAACATAAGGATGTTTATATTATCTTACCTGTCTTAAACGTAACAAAATCTGGCAACAAAAACAAGAAGAAGATACATTGATGAATCTGTTTTGTCACAGTCTATTATCTATCCTGAGATGTTACAGAGTCTTCCTGGGTCACTTTGGATTTAAGTCAATTGTTTATTACAATCTCAAGTAACATTAACAGACAAATCAAATATAATTTGAGCATCGAGGATGCTTTTAATATTAAGCCGCCTAGAGGTAGATTGGCTCCAATCAGGCCTAGCTAAAACAAATGAAACGACATTCTCCTCTTACCACCCCACTAAACCAAAGACACAACAACGTATATAGGAATTACAGGTCACTGATTTACTGAAATGTATAATAAATGAGACTGAAGGGTGGCAGAGAAAGAATTGCAGACACCTCACCTTACTTCACAGGGGAGGTGCCCCAAATTCCTTCAATTCCAACTATTGCTGACTTGCACCATTATCTTTGTCGCTGTCCCCTTCTCATATGTTTCTAGCTACAGGTTAGAAAATATGTATTAGAAAATGTAGTAAACTATATTTCTCTAACACAGGAATGGGCAATGGGCCTAATTCAGACCTGATAGTTGCTGTGTGTTTTCCCACAGCAGCCGATCAGGTCTGAACTGCGCATGCCCCGTACGATACGAACTGCCAAAGTATGGGTGTGTTCAGTTTTTAACATAACCAAACTGCTCATCTCCGCTGTTACTGAGTAACCCAGCAAAGCCATAGGCCTCCCGAGTAACCCAGCAAAGCCTAGGCCTCCCGAGTAACCCAGCAAAGCTTAGGCCTCCTGAGCAGGGCCGTAACTAGGTGTGTGCGGGAGGGGCACCGCACATAGCGCTGCAAGGTAGGGGGCGCTGTTGGCGGCACTGTTTTAATTTCTTTTACTTGCAGCTTTTTCCCTCTTTGATGCCCAGCATCTCCTGACTGCCTACCCTGACCCCTTCTATCGCTAATACCTGTGCAACATTCATGAACGCAACTTGAGATTTCTTTGTTATTCAGTCACACTGTCTTTTATTACATTTCAAGATGCTGACATACCCGGGATTCTAACTTATTGCCTGTGTCATTGCAGCCAGACAATCTATTAATTGAGCTATCTGCCCTTGCATAGAGAGGTAGATAATTCTAAGCTAGAGAATTTATTTGAAGCTTACCTTGTACTCTGTGAAATAATGATCGGCATTGCAGCTGAGCAGATCTATGAGTGTGTGGCTGGAAAGGATTGGATGTGTGGCTGCATACTGCATAGATCTGCTCAGTTGCAATCCTGAAGTACCAGTAGCTTCATATAGTGTTCATAGTTTTTATGCAGCATCAAATAGCTCAGTGAGTAGGGTGTTTGATTAGAATTCAACAGGTTATAGGTGTGAATCCTGGGTATGGCAGCATATTGAAATGTGTTATTTAATAAAGGGGATTGTAACTGAATAACAAGCTCTCAAGTTCAAGTGTGTATTCTATCTATCTATCTATCTATCTATCTATCTATCTATCTATCTATCTATCTATCTATCTATCTATCTATCTATCTATCTATCTAATGTGTGAAGGGGACATCATAGCATGGGCTTTCTCTGGGGTCAATCTTGTGATGCCCATTCCCCACAAGGCATGCACCTTATGTCTTTATTGAAAAAAATGAGGTTGATGGGGGGGCGCCAATGCTCTCTCTGGCACAGGGCACCAAAAAGTCTAGTTACGGCTCTGCTCCTGAGTAAACCCTGACAGACGTGACAGCACTTACCAAAGCTTGGATGGAGATAAAGTGGAGACAGATAAAGAACCAGCCAATCACAAAGCCATGGCAGTTAGGAGCTGATTGACTGGTACTCCTGAGTAACCCATCAAAGCCTAAGCCTCCCAAGTAACCCAGCAAAGCCTAGGCCTCCTGAGTAACCCAGCAAAACCTAGGCTTCCTGAGTAACCCAGCAAAGCCTAGGCCTCCCGAGTAACCCAGCAAAGCCTAGGCCTCCCGAGTAACCCAGCAAAGCCTAGGCCTCCCGAGTAACCCAGCAAAGCCTAGGCCTCCTGCGTAACCCTGCAAAGCCTAGGCCTCCTGAGTAACCCAGCAAAGCCTAGGCCTCCTGCGTAACCCTGCAAAGCCTAGGCCTCCTGAGTAACCCAGCCAAGCCTAGGCCTCCCGAGTAACCCAGCAAAGCCTAGGCCTCCCGAGTAACCCAGCAAAGCCTAAGCCTCCCGAGTAACCCAGCAAAGCCTAGGCCTCCTGCGTAACCCTGCAAAGCCTAGGCCTCCCGAGTAACCCAGCAAAGCCTAGGCCTCCCGAGTAACCCAGCAAAGCCTAGGTCTCCCGAGTAACCCAGCAAAGCCTAGGTCTCCCGAGTAACCCAGCAAAGCCTAGGCCTCCCGAGTAACCCAGCAAAGCTTAGGCCTCCCGGGTGTCCCAGCAAAGCCTAGGTCTCCTGAGTAACCCAGCAAAGCCTAGGCCTCCCGAGTAACCCAGCAAAGCCTAGGCCTCCTGCGTAACCCTGCAAAGCCTAGGCCTCCTGCGTAACCCAGCAAAGCCTAGGCCTCCCGAGTAACCCAGCAAAGCCTAGGCCTCCTGAGTAACCCAGCAAAGTCTAGGCCTCCTGAGTAACCCTGCAAAGCCTAGGCCTCCTGAGTAACCCAGCAAAGCCTAGGCCTCCCGAGTAACCCAGCAAAGCCTAGGCCTCCTGCATAACCCTGCAAAGCCTAGGCCTCCTGAGTAACCCAGCAAAGCCTAGGCCTCCTGCGTAACCCTGCAAAGCCTAGACCTCCCGAGTAACCCTGCAAAGCCTAGACCTCCTGAGTAACCCAGCAAAGCCTAAGCCTCCTGAGTAACCCAGCAAAGCCTAGGCCTCCTGCGTAACCCTGCAAAGCCTAGGCCTCCCGAGTAACCCAGCAAAGCCTAGGCCTCCTGAGTAACCCAGCAAAGTCTAGGCCTCCTGAGTAATCCAGCAAAGTCTAGGCCTCCTGAGTAACCCAGCAAAGCCTAGGTCTCCCGAGTAACCCAGCAAAGCCTAGGCCTCCTGCGTAACCCTGCAAAGCCTAGGCCTCCTGCGTAACCCTGCAAAGCCTAGGCCTCCCGAGTAACCCAGCAAAGCCTAGGTCTCCCGAGTAAACCCTGACAGACGTGTGATAAGCACTTACCAAAGCTTGGATGGAGATAAAGTGGAGACAGATAAAGTACCAGCCAATCACAAAGCCATGGCAGTTAGGAGCTGATTGGCTGGTACTGTATCTCTCCACTTTATCTCCATCCAAGCTTTGATACATTTGCCTCTAAGTTCTGAAGCATGTCTTCATCTACAGGATACAAACTACCATCCTAACCTGAGCTACTTAGCTATAAAAAATCCATAACTCATCTTATTTGGACCATTTTTGGGTGCATTATTGGCCACCTCCCAGTCATTGCCCAGTGCACCTCATACATCGCCTTAACAGTTTTTAATGTGTATGCCTGAATGGGTTTTGAGGCACACCATTGGGATGCATGGGTATTGCAAATTTTTCACAGTGCACACATTCACTCATCTACGTTAAAATTGGCATTGTGTCCATCTTTGAATGAGGCCCTTAGTTGGTTCTAGACATCGTATCCCCATTCTGATCCCTGGCCTCACAACTTTTCCATTGATGGTACCTGTTGACCTGGTTTATTGCCAGCCATGGCCGTCTCCTGGTAACAGAAAATGAAGATTTTAGTTCAGATTCAATTTTTGGTTTTGGTTAAAAATCTGTTTAAAAAAATCACTAATTTATAAAAGCAGCTAAAATCATGTATGTTTTGAAATCAAAATCATGAAATTCGGATTTAATATTCAAATTCCGAAACATGGGAAGATCCAAAGTGGGTTTTGATTCAGTTCGGATGGCCAAAATTCAGGTGGATTTTGATTTCTGAAAAACCGCACATCTCTACCATCTACAGATACTTTCTTTGCTTATTTAAGACTTGCAGGTAGCTGTCAAATTTCAGCATTTCAAGTAAAAAAAAAAAATCTTTATTACCTTACATTGTGCCGTGTGATACCAAGATGTCTGTGCACTGTAGACACTGGTTTTATCTATATTGTGAAATGACAGGATGACTTAGTAAGACGTTATATATTGCAGCATAAGAATAAATTTGTTCTATTCTAGCATACACTTAATACAGAAAGTGGAGCATCAATCATTTTCTTGAAAAGTATGTTTAGCTGCCGGAAAAAAAAAAAACCTGACTTATGTTTGACGTTGAGCATTTGTCAGTGAAATTTATTCCAGGTAAAACTTGGAAAATCATTTTTGAATTTCTGGGAGGAAACAGTGACACAAAGAGCGAGTCATTGTAATACCGAATGCGCTTCCATCATTTTAGTATTCAAAGACCTCACCTGCTGCTCCCCGCAGGTTAATTGCTGGAATAAAGCCAACACTTCTTTTTGAAGAAAATAGTTTCAACATTCCAGAAAGAGCCAGAATGACGAGCAAACGGGACGAGTTATTCAGTAAGTACTGGAAGCTTTGGGCTTACAGAGACCTCCAATCTCTGTTCTCTGCACATTTTGTCATGCTGCAATCGCGTATTTCATGTGTGTTACTATAAAGACTAAAACCAATCTGAACTTTGGGGGTTATTCAGAGATGAACGCAGATGGCTGCATATGAATCGGAGGCATTGGATCTAAGGAGGCATTCGATCTAAGGATCTAAGGTTCACCCCTGGCAGCGCAGCCCGGCTGTACTATCAGGCGGTCGGCAGCCATCTTTCTTCTTCAGAGCAGCTGCGTGTGACATCACGCAGCCACCCCCTAAAAAATACTCCCGACATGCCCCTGTTCAGTACTCCCTGCCCCCCAATGCCGTGATGACGCACTCCGACTGCCACCACTGTCAATCACACTGCGGCCGCATCATGCCTAGATGTGGCTGCAATGTGTAAGGTCGTGCATGTGCACTGTGGTCCAGGGACGTGTGGTGAGGTAAATGGCTCAGGAGGCACTGGCTAGTACTAGAGTCAGATTTACACACAAGATATAAGCCAAAGTCTGCATGTGGGCATTATAGACAGATGCAGTGGTATATGCATGTGGGCATTATAGACAGGTGCAGCGGTATATAAATGTGGACATTATACACAGGTGCAGCAGTATATATATATATATATATGTGGGCATTATACACAGGTGCAGCGGTATATGAATGTGGGCATTATAGACAGGTGCAGCGGTATATAAATGTGGACATTATACACAGGTGCAGCAGTATATACATGTGGGCATTGTACACAGGTGCAGCAGTATATACTGATGGAAATTTGATGAGTGTTGATCAGAGATGTGCGGAAAAGATAGACAGGGGTGGGTGGCACTGCCTCACCTGTCATAGACTTTTTATTCTAGAGTTTTGACTATAAAAATGATTAGATTAATACACAGAAGATATTTATAATATATTTCTTGTATTTTTCATAGACTTCATACAGTCAAAAATCTGAGACAGACGTTAGTATGACAGGAAAGGCTCTGCCTCGCCTGGCTCACCTCACCGCACGTCACTGCTGCGGTCAGTGCGTGCGCAGACCAGATGGACGCGGCTGTGTCTATCTCTGAATTAGGCCCCTGTATCTTTCTGTCAGTATGCACCTGATTCATGTTTGCACACACATGCCTTAGCACATGTGATTTTCTAGGCTACGGAATTGCTGATGTTAGCAAGTGAAGGTGACGCCCTTAAATGAACAAAGACCCCACTGGAGCCATCGCACACTCATATGCAACGGTGTATACTGTAGATTGGCAGCCTATATACAAGAACGACCCACCCCCCAACGCAGCGTCACTGTCAATCACATTGTCTCAAACACCCGCCACTGTCAATCACATTGCGGTCGCATCCATCGGGGATGCTACCGCAATGTGTGTGTCTGCCATCGGAAAACTGTGCTGCAGGCCACATTTGATGGGCGGGTCTGAATGACCCCCGTAGACTCAAGTGTGCAGATCTCTGGTGCTCCATGTTTTTTGGGGACTGTACCGCTGTTCTACTAGGGGCCGCAGTGTCCTTGGGTGGGGTGGGGGCAGTTGGGAGGCTCCTTTCAGTCGCTGCCAGTGGTGAATGCACACAGCATCTATTCACTGGAGACAGAGGGTCTGGAGGCATGGCCAGCAGTTCACAGAGAGCTGGCCATGTCCAAATATGACATAAAATGGGGGCGTGGCTCAAGACTGCAGCTTTCACATGAAGCCACGCCCATTTCTATGGTCCATGCCCCCTTTTTTGGTCGAGCGCAGCTCCATCACGCCAGGAAGTCCCTCCTTGCAATCTCCCGATGTTGGGAGGTATGTGCAGCGCAGACAGTATATTGGGAATATGTGCAGAGTGTGCGGCGTGGGCCCCCTGCATCCTGCACCCCTCTCCACTTACATGTCCACCCATAGGCCTTCTAGAATGTAAGCTCTCATGAGCAGGGCCCTCCCTTCTTTTATAATATCAATGCAAGTACTGTACGTAGCGTGCAGGCTGTAATCATGTACATTTGTGAACATACAGTATCTACAGCTGTCTTTCTAAAACGTAGTGATGTGAGACCTGGCACAACTTTATACAGCTGTAATCAGGGCCAGTTCTAGACCTTGTGGCGCCCAGGGTGAACGTTTCCTGTGGCGCCCCCCCCCCCCCCCCCCACCACCGAAGGCACGTGGTCAAAAATAGGGGCGCGGCTTCTTCACAGGGAAGGGGCATGGCCACAGTTATCCCCTTGTACTTGTGCCCCCCTGTAGCTGTGCCCCCAGTAGTTGTGCCCCCAGTAGCTGTGCCCCCTGTAGCTGTGCCCCCAGCAGCTGTACCCCCAGATTTGCCCCCAGCAGCTGTGCCCCCTGTAGTAATACCCCCAGTATGTGCCCCCTGTAGTTGTGCCACCAGTTGATTTGCCACCAGTAGCTGTTCCACCTGTAGCAGTGCCCCCTGTAGTAGTACCCCCACTGTGTGCCCCCTGTAGTTGTGCCCCTAGTTGTTCCCCCTGTAGATTTGCCCCCAGTAGCTGTGCCCCCTGTAGTAGTGCCCTCTGTAGTAGTGCTCCCAGTATGTGCCCCCTGTAGTTGTGCCCCTAGTAGTTGTGCCCTCTGTTGATTTGCCCCTGTAGCTGTGCCCAAAGTAGCTGTGCCCCCTGTAGTAGTGCCCCCAGTTGATTTGCCTACAGTAGTTGTGATCCCAGTAGCAGTGCCCCTTGTAGTAGTGCCCCCAGTTGCTTTGCCCCCTGTAGTAGTGCCCCCTGTAGTAGTGCTCCCAGTATGTGCCCCCTGTAGTTGTGCCCCTAGTAGTTGTGCCCTCTGTTGATTTGCCCCAGTAGCTGTGCCCAAAGTAGCTGTGCCCCCTGTAGTGGTGCCCCCAGTTGCTTTGCCCCCAGTAGCTGTTCCCCCCTTAGCAGTGCCCTCTGTAGTAGTGCCCCCAGTATGTGCCCCTAGTAGTTGTGCCCCCTGTAGTAGCGCTGCATGCAAACAAGAAAAACAAACAAAAAAACAAGACTTACCAGCCCCGCTCCTGCTTCCGGGCTGCTGCCGCTGCTGTCTCTGGCCGCCGGCTCCTCTCTATGGGAGAGACGTCATGACGTCTCTCCCATAGCAGCGCCGCACTGACACTAGGGGTTTACACTGACAATTATGACCTCTAGCATCAGTCAGCGACGCTGGCTGCAGCAGGCGCCCACACAGCCCATGGCGTCTGCTGCAGTCGGGGAGAGCGGGTCAGGAGTAGTGGCTCTTGCCACGGCAGCGGCGGTGCCCTCGGGTGCCCACGATCCGAGCCGGGACCCGAGTCCGGCATGGGACTTCCCGCAAGACTCAGATCCCAGAACGAGGCAAAACATCATCATCACGCTGTCAGATTCTTGCGGGTTTTGGATTCCATATAAACTGCCGTGCATCGCCACCATTTTCACTACGGACTTGGAGAGTGAGGGAGACAGACTTCTGTCTCTCTGTGGGTGGTGGTGTCGGGTGGGGTCAGTGTGTGCTCTCTAGGGGTGCTGTCCTGTGTGCTGTTAGGGGTGCTATAACTGTACATGGTTGTTGGTGTCCTGGCTGTCACTGTGCTGTACAGGGGCACTTTCTTCCTGTATGCTGTAAAACTTCAGGGGTGCTGTGAAAATAAATGTACACTGTCCCTGTCTTGTATGCTGTAAAAATTCAGGGGTGCTTTGAAAATAAATGTATGCTGTCAAATTTCAGGGGTGCTGTGAAAATAAAGGGGCACTGTTCTGTATGCTGTAGTAATAAAGGGGTGCTGTCCTGTGAAATGGAGAACAAAAATTTGGAGGAAAAAATAGTGAAAGATCAGGAACCACTTCCAGTTCCTAGTACTAGTGCTGAAGCTGCTGCCATCAGTCATGACATTGACGGTGCAATTCCATCAACGTCGTCTGCTAAGGCCGATGGCCAATGTCATAGAGGGCATGTCAAATCCAAGAAGCAAAAATTAAGAATAAAAAAAAAAAAAAAAATTATCTGATAAGAAACATAAAATTGACAATATGCCATTCACGACACAAAGTGGCAAGGAAAGGCTAAGCCCTTGGCCTATGTTCATGACTGGTGGTTCAGCTTCTCATAAAGATGGTAGCCTTCCTCCCTCTTTAAAATTTTTAAAAATAAAGCTTGTTAAAGCACAGGAAAAAACAACTGTGCGTTCAGAGATATCACAAACCCCCAACCTCCAAGTGTGTCCGTGAATGCGATGTCTAGGCCTGACCTTCGTTAGACTGTTCGGGAAGAGGAGACTCCTTCCACCATTTGCACGCACCCTGCAAGTGCTGGGAGGAGCCCCACCAGTCCAGTTGCTGATATTGAGATTGCGGATGCAGTGCCAGATTAAGGTCCACATGGGCCTGGAGCTGAAACTTATGAAGGGCCTATTGTGTGCCTCGGAAGGAGGTGTGACAAGCGCTGCAGTGGTGTGACTAGTGATGTGACCAGTTTGGTATAAATAGGGGGTGTGGTCTGTGCCATGAGTGTGGCTATCGCCGTGGAGGTCATACAGTAGCTAGTGCTTACCTTGAACTACTTAATAGTTAATTATAACAAGAAAAAGTTTGTGACCACCATATAATACAGAGCATCAGTGATCACCATATCATACAGGGAACATCGCAGCGACTGCCATATAATACAGAGAGCTGTATCAACATGCAAATAAGGTGGAAAGGGGAGCAAAGATGGGGCAATACAGAGCATATGTGGAAAGATTAGAAAAGATAGGGGCAATACAGAGCAGACCGGCAACTGAGGGCTCCTGGGACACACTTATCGACACAGACACCACTTACTGACAGACACACTAATACAGGCACACACACACACACACACACACACACACACACACACACACACACACACACACACACCACTTATTGACAAATACCACTGTCAAAGACTTACTGAATACCACTGTCAAAGACTTACTGACACATACACACTGACACACCTTACTGACAAACACTTACTGATACACACATTTATAGACACAGACACCACTTACTGACAGATACCCCTTATGGACACAGACATCACTTACTGGCACATACATACATACTTAATGACAGACACCCATTACTGACAAAGATACAATTTACTGACACAAACATACAGGCACAAACACCCTTTACTGTCAGATACCACTTACTGACACAGACACCCCTTACTAACACAGATTCCCCTTACTGAAACAAATGCACTAACCAAGGCACACTTACTGACACAGACACACTTACTGATACAAACACACTGACACAAACAGCCCTTATGGACACAGACACCCTTACTGACACAGACACACTTACAAAAACAGACACCCCTTACTGACATAAACGCACTTACACAAATAAACTTACTGACAGACACCACTTAAATATGGGAGAGGAGACCCCAGGGCCTGGTGTATGCTGCAACTCGCTGGGTTTTGCACACCTGCCCTGCTGTGACATTCATGGAGGCAGGGGCGGATTGGGATGAAAAACCAGCTAAGGACATTTCTGAAGTAGCGCCTATATAGGGGGTTGAGTCCATGGGCCTAATTCAGACCTGATCAATTTCACAGACATGAGGGGGGGACACCCAGCATGTCTGCCCCCCCCCACCCCCCCCCCCGCGCAAGTACAAAAGCATCGCACGGTGCAATGCTTTTGTACTTGATGAGTAGTTCCCTACCTCCTGCTTGCTGACAGGGAGCTACCCGTCGCTGTCCAGGGTTGCAGCGGCTGCGTGTGACGTCACGCAGCCGCCGTGACCCTCCCCCCGCATGGTCCGGGCATGCCTGCGTTGCATCACCTGTTCCTTCCCTCACACTCCGACTCCCCCTCTCCTCCATCACTCATACTCCGGCACCTCCTCTCCTTCATCCCTCATACTCTGGCACCGCCTCTCCTCCATCACCTGTTCCTTCTCTCACATTCCGGCTCCCCCTCTCCTCCATCACTCATACTCCGGCATCTCCTCTCATTCATGACTCATACTCCGGCACCTCCTCTCCTCCATCACCTGTTCCTTCTCTCACATTCCGGCTCCCCCGTTCCTCCATCCCTCATACTCCGGCACCTCCTCTCCTCCATCACCTGTTTCTTCTCTCACACTCCACCTCCCCCTCTCCTCCATCACTCATACTCCGGCACCTCCTCTCCTCCATCACCTGTTTCTTCTCTCACACTCCGCCTCCCCCTCTCCTCCATCACTCATACTCCGGCATCTCTGCTCCTCCATCACCTGTTCCTTCTCTCTCACTCCGGCTCCCCCTCTCCTCCATCACTCATACTCCGGCACCTCCTCTCCTTCGTCCCTCATACTCTGGCACTTCCTCTCCTCCATCACCTGTTTCTTCTCTCACACTCCAGCTCCCCCTCTCCTCCATCACTCATACTCTGGCACTTCCTCTCCTCCATCATCTGTTCCTTCCCCCATACTCCGGCTCCCCCTCTCCTCCATCACTCATACTCCGGCACCTACTCTCCTTCATCCCTCATACTCCTGCACCTCCTCTCCTCCATCACCTGTTCCTTCCCTCATACTCCAGCTCCCCCTCTCCTCCATCACTCATACTCCGGCACCTTCTCTCCTTCATCCCTCATACTCCGGCACCTCCTCTCCTCCATCACCTGTTCTTTCTCTCACTCCGGCTCCCCCTCTCCTCCATCACTTATACTCCAGCACCTCCTCTCCTCTGGCTCCCCCTCTCCTCCATCACTTATACTCCAGCACCTCCTCTCCTCCATCACCTGTTCCTTCTCTAACACTCCGGCTCCCCCTCTCCTCCATCACTTATACTCCTGCACCTCCTCTACTCCATCACCTGTTCCTTCTCTCACACTCCGGCTCCCCATCTCCTCCATCACTTATACTCCGGCACCTCCTCTCCTCCATCACCTACTCGTTCCCTCACATTCTGGCTCTCCCTCTCCCCCATAACTCTGCTTCATCCCTCACATTCTGGCTCTCCCTCTCCTCCATAACTCTGCTTCATCCCTCACATTCTGGCTCTCCCTCTCCTCCATAACTCTGCTTCATCCCTCACATTCTGGCACGTCCTCTTCTCCATTACCCTCCTTACTTCACAGCCGCAGCGCTCAGTAAAAGCCAGACAGAGCAGGTCTACAATATTGCAGACACTCCTCACGTTTCCATGCCTGACCTCTATTCCCCTGCAGGTTGCTCAGCCAGTGTGAAAAATAAGGGAAATAAGAAAACGGTGCTCCTTGAAAACTATTCTTTCAAAGGGCCTAATTCAGACCTGTCGCAAGCAGGCATTTTTTGCACGAGGTAGTCGCCGCCTACATGGGGAGGGGGTAACCGCTGTGCAAGGGTGCGAATGCATGTGCAGAGAGCTGCACAAACAAAAGTTTGTGCAGTCTTTGCACAGCTCAGGACTTACTTTTCCAGTGCGATGATCTGGCCCGGAGCTGACGTCAGGAACCCTCCCTTCAAACGGCTGGACACGCCTGCGTTTCTCCGGACACTCCTAGGAAACGGTCAGTTGACACCCACAAACGGCCTCTTCCTGTCAATCTTCTTGCGATCGCCAATGCGATCACTTTCTTTGGCCATCCCGTTGCTACCTATCACCGCACTTCAACAATAAGAATGGCTCTACATTGTATTATTAATATACAGTATGTCACATTCACCTTACTGTTATTACTTAGATCACAGAATAGAGTTATTTTAGTGTCTCACTGTATAAAATCACCACTGAACTGCATTTTCTTGGCAAGAAAAATTATTATCATTATTACCAGTTATTTATATAGCGCACACATATCCCGCTGCGCATTACAGAGAACATTTGGCCTTTCACATCAGTTCTGGCCCCAGTGGAGCTTACAATCTATGTTCGCTACCTCATTTACTGTACACACACACACTTACATACTAAGGTTAATTTATGTCGGGAAACAACCTGTGGGAGGAAACCCACACAAGGGGAGAATATACAAACTCCACACAGACCCATGGTGGGAATCAAACCCACAACCTCAGTGCTGTGAATAAATGTATTCAACTATAATTTTATGACACATAAATGACCTTTAATAGGAGAGACCTCCGCCCCTCTATAATATACTTTCAGATTATTGACACGTGAGGACAATACCAGGCACACCCTACATTAACCAACAACAATCACCATAAAACTTGTGGAGGAAACACAGGGGGTGATTCAGAGCTGATTGTAGATGTGCTAAATTTAGCACACCTACAATCAGTTTCTCTGACAAGCGGGTGGACGCCCGGCACAGGGCTAGTCCACCCCACATGTCAGGCCCTGCCTATTCTCCCCCCCCTGCCAAGTAGCTCCCTACCTGCGCAACCTAGATGTGCTGGTAGGGGGCTACCCGCCACGTTCCGGGTCGCAGTGGCTGCGTGTGACATCAAGCAGCCGCCACAGCCCACTCCCACAACGGACCGGAGATGCCTGCATTGTCCGTACTGCGCCCCACCAACGGCGTTCTAACACTGTTGGCACGCCCCCTCCTGCCCCGCCTCAGCCTGTCAATCAGGCAAAGGCAATCGCACCAGTGAGATGCATCTCACTGGGACTTCCTTCAGAGTGCAGCGATTGCCCCTGAATCATCTCCACAGTCCATGAGGCTTACACATGATGTAAGCCCCACAGACTGCCCCCCCCCGATAATATTGTTCAGCTACCTGCACCCCCATTTATATTTAAGTTGAGCATCCTCTCCCCCTTTATAGATTAACTTGTGCCATACCCCCTTATATATTAATTTAAGTTGTACCTGTCCCCCTTATATATTTATTTACTTTGTGACACTGCCTCCCCATATATTAATTTAACTTGTATCTTCCCCCCTTATGTTTTAATTTACCTTGTGTCTGCCCCCCCTTAACTTATGCTGCTATCGCATGTTAAACAATATATTATGTGCTGCGCCACCAGACAGGGAAAAAGCAAAGATGAATAAGCTTACTGTTCACAGCCAGCCAGTGCCACATCAGATGAGGGGGCGGAGCTTCAGGCCGGGTGGGGGCGGAGCCACGGACGGACCCGGGGGGCGTGGCCTCGGACAGATTCAGGCAGGGACAGTTTCGTGGTCTGAACGCTGATCTGTGCCCAGCCAGCTGGTTCGGTGTGGAGATTACTGAGCAGCCGGGAGGTGAGGGAGCTGTGCTGCTGGTGATGACAGGAATATTTTTTCCTGTCATCACTGGCTGCGTTGCATTGGAGCCTGTGGGCCTATTTTCAATGGCGGGCCTGGAGCTGCAGCTCCATCCGCCCCATTGTTAATCCGGCCCTGTGCGGATGTCACTGTAGAAGTACACCAGGATGAGGAGGATATGGGTGTAGCTGGCGCTGAGGAGGAAGTTGACGATGAGGATTCTGATGGTGATGTGGTTTGTTTGAATAAGGCACCAGTGGAGACAGTTGTTGGCCATGGGATGAAAAAGCCCATTGTCATGCCTGGGCAAAATACCAAAAGAGCTACCTCTTTGTTGTGGAATTATTTCTCCACAAATCCGGACAACAGGTGTCATGCCATCTGTTGCCTTTGTCAATCCATGATAAGTAGGGGTAAGGACGTTAACCACCTAGTAACATCCTCCCTTATACATCACCTGCAGCGCTTCCATCATAAGTCATTTTCAAGTTTAGAAACTTTGGGTAATAGCGTAAGCAGTCCACTGACACCTAAATGATGTGGTTTGTTTGAATAAGGCACCAGTGTATACAGGTGTTGGGCATGGGATGAAAAAGCATTGTCATGCTTGGGCAATATACCAAAAAATCCACCTCTTCGGTGTGGAATTATTTCTCTGTGAGGATGAGGATGTAAACACTGAAGGGGGAAAGGAATCAGAGGAGGCGGATGAGGAGTGATTAATTGCTTCTTTTTTGTTGGGGGCCCAAACAAAGCAACCATTTCAGCCACAATTGTGTAGCAGACCCTGTCGCTGAAATGATTGATTTGTTAAAGTGTGCATGTCCTGTTTATACAACATAAGGGTGGTTGGGAGGGCCCAAGGACAATTCCATCTTACACGTCTTTTCTTTGTCTGCCACATAATTCCAGGGGTGCTGCCCTATATGGGGTGCTGCCACTTTGCCCTATCAGTCCAGGGGTTCTGCCCCACTGCCATTTAAGTCCAGGGGTGCTGTTGCCTGTCTGCTGTGCTGTGTAATTCTCCAGGGGTGCTGCCTATGCTGTATAAGTCCTGGGGTGCCGCCTATCTGCTGTATAATACCAGAGGCGCTGCCGTATTAAACCATGGATGCTGCTGTACTTGATCTTAGGTTTAAATTAAAGTCTAGAGCAGAATATGAAACAAGCTTCAGCATCAAAACCAGATTTGTTACTAGAACTGACATGGAGCAGCAAGATGCAGCAATGGACTACTGTACTGTACTACTATATACTGGTCACCACAATGCAGCACAGATACTGAGCACAGAGATTGAGCACTGATGAGGATACTAGAACTGACACGGAGCAGCAAGGTACAGCAATGAACTACTGTACTGTACTATTATATACTGGTCACCACAATGCAGCACTGATACTGAGCACAGATATTGAGCACTGATGAGGATACTAGAACTGACACGGAGCAGCAAGATACAGCAATGGACTACTGTACTGTAGTACTATATACTGGTCACCACAATGCAGCACAGATACTGAGCACAGATATTGAGCACTGATGAGGATACTAGAACTGACACAGAGCAGCAAGATACAGCAATGAACTACTGTACTGTTCTACTATATACTGGTCACCACAATGCAGACCTGATACTGAGCACAGATATTGAGCACTGATGAGGATACTAGAACTGACACGGAGCAGCAAGATACAGCAGTGGACTACTGTACTGTAGTACTATATACTGGTCACCACAATGCAGCACTGATACTGAGCACAGATATTGAGCACTGATGAGGATACTAGAACTGACACGGAGCAGCAAGATACAGCAACGAACTACTGTACTGTAGTACTATATACTGGTCACAACAATGCAGCACTGATACTGAGCACAGATATTGAGCACTGATGAGGATACTGGAACTGACACGGAGCAGCAAGATACAGCAATGGACTACTGTACTGTAGTACTATATGCTGGTCACCACAATGCAGCACTGATACTGAGCACAGATATTGAGCACTGATGAGGATACTAGAACTGACACGGAGCAATAAGATACAGCAATGGACTACTGTACTGTGCTACTATATACTGGTCACCACAATGCAGCACTGATACTGAGCACAGATATTGAGCACTGATGAGGATACTGGAACTGACACGGAGCAACAAGATACAGCAATGGAATACTGTACTGTACTACTATATACTGGTCACCACAATGCAGCACTGATACTGAGCACAGATATTGAGCACTGATGAGGATACTAGAACTGACAGGGAGCAGCAAGATACAGCAATGAACTACTGTACTGTACTACTATATACTGGTCACCACAATGCAGCACTGAAACTGAGCACAGATATTGAGCACTGATGAGGATACTAGAACTGACACGGAGCAGCAAGATACAGCACTGGACTACTGTACTGTAGTACTATATACTGGTCACCACAATGCAGCACAGATATTGAGCACTGATGAGGATACTGGAACTGACACGGAGCAGCAAGATACAGCAATGGACTACTGTACTGTAGTGCTATATACTGGTCACCACAATGCAGCACTGATACTGAGCACAGATATTGAGCACTGATGAGGATACTAGAACTGACACGGAGCAGCAAGATACAGTAATGGACTACTGTACTGTAGTACTATATACTGGTCACCACAATGCAGCACTAATACTGATCACAGATTTTGAGCTGATATTTAGCTGATATTGGGCTATTCAGGCAGAGAACGTAGCCACGTCCTCTCCGCTCAATCTACAATGCACAAGTCAAAATGGTGGCGATGCACGGCTCTTTATATGGAATCCGAATCTCGCGAGAATCCGACAGCGGGATGATGACGTTTTCCCCTGTTCGGGTTTTGCGAGTAAGGCGGGAAGAACCGAGGCTGCCTCGGACCCATGTAAACCACGTGAAGTTCGGGGGGGTTCGGATCTCGACGAACCGAACCCGCTCATCTCTAGTAATTATAGACCAGTAAGTCTTACATCTATATTGGGGAAAGTACTGGAAGGTATTTTAAGAGATAGAATACAGGAGTTCCTTGAAACCAATAAGTTTAATAATAGGAACCAATATGGATTTGTGAAGGATACAGTAGATCATGTCAAACTAAATAGGCTTTTACGTAACAGTTAGTGCAATCCTATATCAGGGTAAAGAGGCGGATGTAATCTTTTTAAAAGGTATCAGCAAATGGTGGTAAATAGAACTTTTTATAAATGGACTGAAGTACTCAGTGGTGTGCCACAGGGGTCTGTACTTGGCCCACTATTGTTCAACATCTTCATAAATGATCTAGAGTTAGGTCTACACAGCACAGTGTAAATTTTTGCAGACAATACCAAAACTGTGTAAGGTTATACATTTGTGGTAGGATGCTGAGGCTCTTCAGAATGACTTATTTAAACTGGAAACATGGGCAGCAAAATGAAGAATGAGCTTCAATATAGACAAATGTAAGGTAATGCACTTCGGTAGCAAGAACAAGAATACTACCTACATACTTAATGGGGAAAAGCTAGGGGATTCTGTACTGAAAAAAGATTTAGGTGTTCACATAGATAACAAACTTTACAGCAGTACCCAAAGTAGAAATGCAGCATAAAAGGCAAACAAGGTATTAGCATGCATTAAGAGGGGAATTGATGCAAGGGATGTGGGTGTTATACTCCCATTATATAAATCACTAGTGAGGCCACATCTTAAATACTGTGCACAGTTATGGGTACCATACTACAAAAAGGATATGGAACTAGAAAAGGTTCAGAGACGGGTGACCAAATTGATTAAGGGGATGGAGACGCTAGAATACGAGGAAAGGCTTGCTAGGCTAGGCATGTTTACACTGGAAAAAAGGAGATTAAGAGGGGACATGATCAACATTTACTAATATATAGCTAGCTGGGGATTTATTTTTGGTAAGATCATCACAAAGGACACGTGGACACCCACTTAGGTTAGAGGAGAGGAGAGCACATAGAGACGGAAAGGTTTCTCCACAGTAAGGACAATACGTGTTTGGAATTCCCTGTCTGAGAGAGTAGTAATGGCGGACTTATTCATTACTTTTAAGAATGGGCTGGATAAATTCCTAATGGATAAGGATATATAGGGTTATGGTGGGTAAATCATGTACTATAGTAATAAAAAACAAAATAAAAAACAGTTGAACTCGATGGACAAATTGTCCTTTTTCAACCTCAGAAAGTATGTATATTCTTCTGCCGAGTGCAAATAACCAACATAGACTTTCTAATTCTGCAAAAGTGTTATCATTTATTTCCCATTGTTACTGAGGCAACAAGAAAAGGCCGGTCCTGGTGAATCTGGTGAGCTCATTATCACAAATATAGCTGCGGTCACAGGTGCAGATAAATGCAAAGTCTTCTAATCTCTGACTACATCCAGTGGAACAAGTTAATCGCTGGAGTGCTGAATTGTCCCATTCTGCATACACTTGCTGTCGCTATGCATAACGTGTCTCTTTCCAGATGGGGGTCTCACTGATATGACACATCTGCTAGACCCACTGTTTCGTTAGGCATTCCATTAACCCATTGTGTTTATAAATGTAGGAAGTGAAGGATTTTTCTCCAGACTGAACGAATTATCTGTGTAACTATCTATGCGCCCTGTTTTCAGAACCATCGCAATCACATTCGCGATTGCGTACACATTCGCAGCCCATACGCAACAACGAGTAACATTGGTGCAGCCTGCCGTTAATCGCTCCGTTGCATGAATATCTGCCATTGCGTGCAAACATGAATTAAGTGCTACGGCTGTAGAGAATCACAATGCAAAAATCCTAATAGCCCCTCTGTCTGCTCCCCATGACACTTATGGTTATAAGGCCACAACAATAATGTATAATAAAAAGATAAGAAAATATGTCGGCCTCCAGTACACAATAACATATTACACAGACTCACAGTACTCGGCGTCAGAACTCCCTGCAATGTTCATCAGTACTTATATAACATTAAATTGTCCATCAGTAGTAAATGACATGTAATTTCTATTAGTAGTGCTCTAATATGGCATTAAAATGCCCATCAGTGGTAATGCAAAGTAAAAAGACATTAAACGACCAAAGGTAGTAAAGTATTATTTATAATTATAGCAATATTCCATTAAAATGGCCATCTGCAGTAAATGCCGGAATGCTTATTATAAGTAGCATGCTAATAATTTACTTACTAATGTCAAGTAATGTACTTAGTAGAGATGAGCGCCTGAAATTTTTCGGGTTTTGTGTTTTGGTTTTGGGTTCGGTTCCGCGGCCGTGTTTTGGGTTCGAACGCGTTTTGGCAAAACCTCACCGAATTATTTTTGTCGGATTCGGGTGTGTTTTGGATTCGGGTGTTTTTTTCAAAAAACCCTAAAAAACAGCTTAAATCATAGAATTTGGGGGTAATTTTGATCCCAAAGTATTATTAACCTCAAAAAACATAATTTACACTCATTTTCAGCCTATTCTGAACACATCACACCTCACAATATTATTTTTAGTCCTAAAATTTGCACCGAGGTCGCTGTGTGAGTAAGATAAGCGACCCTAGTGGCCGACACAAACACCGGGCCCATCTAGGAGTGGCACTGCAGTGTCACGCAGGATGTCCCTTCCAAAAAACCCTCCCCAAACAGCACATGACGCAAAGAAAAAAAGAGGCGCAATGAGGTAGCTGTGTGAGTAAGATTAGCGACCCTAGTGGCCGACACAAACACCGGGCCCATCTAGGAGTGGCACTGCAGTGTCACGCAGGATGGCCCTTCCAAAAAACCCTCCCCAAACAGCACATGACGCAAAGAAAAAAAGAGGCGCAATGAGGTAGCTGACTGTGTGAGTAAGATTAGCGACCCTAGTGGCCGACACAAACACCGGGCACATCTAGGAGTGGCACTGCAGTGTCACGCAGGATGTCCCTTCCAAAAAACCCTCCCCAAACAGCACATGACGCAAAGAAAAAAAGAGGCGCAATGAGGTAGCTGTGTGAGTAAGATTAGCGACCCTAGTGGCCGACACAAACACCGGGCCCATCTAGGAGTGGCACTGCAGTGTCACGCAGGATGTCCCTTCCAAAAAACCCTCCCCAATCAGCACATGATGCAAAGAAAAAGAAAAGAAAAAAGAGGTGCAAGATGGAATTATCCTTGGGCCCTCCCACCCACCCTTATGTTGTATAAACAAAACAGGACATGCACACTTTAACCAACCCATCATTTCAGTGACAGGGTCTGCCACACGACTGTGACTGATATGACGGGTTGGTTTGGACCCCCCCCAAAAAAGAAGCAATTAATCTCTCCTTGCACAAACTGGCTCTACAGAGGCAAGATGTCCACCTCATCTTCACCCTCCGATATATCACCGTGTACATCCCCCTCCTCACAGATTATCAATTCGTCCCCACTGGAATCCACCATCTCAGCTCCCTGTGTACTTTGTGGAGGCAATTGCTGCTGGTCAATGTCTCCGCGGAGGAATTGATTATAATTCATTTTAATGAACATCATCTTCTCCACATTTTCTGGATGTAACCTCGTACGCCGATTGCTGACAAGGTGAGCGGCGGCACTAAACACTCTTTCGGAGTACACACTTGTGGGAGGGCAACTTAGGTAGAATAAAGCCAGTTTGTGCAAGGGCCTCCAAATTGCCTCTTTTTCCTGCCAGTATAAGTACGGACTGTGTGACGTGCCTACTTGGATGCGGTCACTCATATAATCCTCCACCATTCTATCAATGTTGAGAGAATCATATGCAGTGACAGTAGACGACATGTCCGTAATCGTTGTCAGGTCCTTCAGTCCGGACCAGATGTCAGCATCAGCAGTCGCTCCAGACTGCCCTGCATCACCGCCAGCGGGTGGGCTCGGAATTCTGAGCCTTTTCCTCGCACCCCCAGTTGCGGGAGAATGTGAAGGAGGAGATGTTGACAGGTCGCGTTCCGCTTGACTTGACAATTTTGTCACCAGCAGGTCTTTCAACCCCAGCAGACCTGTGTCTGCCGGAAAGAGAGATCCAAGGTAGGCTTTAAATCTAGGATCGAGCACGGTGGCCAAAATGTAGTGCTCTGATTTCAACAGATTGACCACCCGTGAATCCTTGTTAAGCGAATTAAGGGCTGCATCCACAAGTCCCACATGCCTAGCGGAATCGCTCCGTGTTAGCTCCTTCTTCAATGCCTCCAGCTTCTTCTGCAAAAGCCTGATGAGGGGAATGACCTGACTCAGGCTGGCAGTGTCTGAACTGACTTCACGTGTGGCAAGTTCAAAGGGCATCAGAACCTTGCACAACGTTGAAATCATTCTCCACTGCACTTGAGACAGGTGCATTCCATCTCCTATATCGTGCTCAATTGTATAGGCTTGAATGGCCTTTTGCTGCTCCTCCAACCTCTGAAGCATATAGAGGGTTGAATTCCACCTCGTTACCACTTCTTGCTTCAGATGATGGCAGGGCAGGTTCAGTAGTTTTTGGTGGTGCTCCAGTCTTCTGTACGTGGTGCCTGTACGCCGAAAGTGTCCCGCAATTTTTCTGGCCACCGACAGCATCTCTTGCACGCCCCTGTCGTTTTTTAAAAAATTCTGCACCACCAAATTCAAGGTATGTGCAAAACATGGGACGTGCTGGAATTTGCCCATATTTAATGCACACACAATATTGCTGGCGTTGTCCGATGCCACAAATCCACAGGAGAGTCCAATTGGGGTAAGCCATTCCGCGATGATCTTCCTCAGTTGCCGTAAGAGGTTTTCAGCTGTGTGCGTATTCTGGAAAGCGGTGATACAAAGCGTAGCCTGCCTAGGAAAGAGTTGGCGTTTGCGAGATGCTGCTACTGGTGCCGCCGCTGCTGTTCTTGCGGCGGGAGTCCATACATCTACCCAGTGGGCTGTCACAGTCATATAGTCCTGACCCTGCCCTGCTCCACTTGTCCACATGTCCGTGGTTAAGTGGACATTGGGTACAACTGCATTTTTTAGGACACTGGTGAGTCTTTTTCTGACGTCCGTGTACATTCTCGGTATCGCCTGCCTAGAGAAGTGGAACCTAGATGGTATTTGGTAACGGGGGCACACTGCCTCAATAAATTGTCTAGTTCCCTGTGAACTAACGGCGGATACCGGACGCACGTCTAACACCAACATAGTTGTCAAGGACTCAGTTATCCGCTTTGCAGTAGGATGACTGCTGTGATATTTCATCTTCCTCGCAAAGGACTGTTGAACAGTCAATTGCTTACTGGAAGTAGTACAAGTGGGCTTACGACTTCCCCTCTGGGATGACCATCGACTCCCAGCGGCAACAACAGCAGCGCCAGCAGCAGTAGGCGTTACACGCAAGGATGCATCGGAGGAATCCCAGGCAGGAAAGGACTCGTCAGACTTGCCAGTGACATGGCCTGCAGGACTATTGGCATTCCTGGGGAAGGAGGAAATTGACACTGAGGGAGTTGGTGGGGTGGTTTGCGTGAGCTTGGTTACAAGAGGAAGGGATTTACTGGTCAGTGGACTGCTTCCGCTGTCACCCAAAGTTTTTGAACTTGTCACTGACTTATTATGAATGCGCTGCAGGTGACGTATAAGGGAGGATGTTCCGAGGTGGTTAACGTCCTTACCCCTACTTATTACAGCTTGACAAAGGGAACACACGGCTTGACACCTGTTGTCCGCATTTCTGGTGAAATACCTCCACACCGAAGAGCTGATTTTTTTGGTATTTTCACCTGGCATGTCAACGGCCATATTCCTCCCACGGACAACAGGTGTCTCCCCGTGTGCCTGACTTAAACAAACCACCTCACCATCAGAATCCTCCTGGTCAATTTCCTCCCCAGCGCCAGCAACACCCATATCCTCCTCATCCTGGTGTACTTCAACACTGACATCTTCAATCTGACTATCAGGAACTGGACTGCGGGTGCTCCTTCCAGCACTTGCAGGGGGCATGCAAATAGTGGAAGGCGCATGCTCTTCACGTCCAGTGTTGGGAAGGTCAGGCATCGCAAACGACACAATTGGACTCTCCTTGTGGATTTGGGATTTCAAAGAACGCACAGTTCTTTGCGGTGCTTTTGCCAGCTTGAGTCTTTTCAGTTTTCTAGCGAGAGGCTGAGTGCTTCCATCCTCATGTGAAGCTGAACCACTAGCCATGAACATAGGCCAGGGCCTCAGCCGTTCCTTGCCACTCCGTGTGGTAAATGGCATATTGGCAAGTTTACGCTTCTCCTCCGACAATTTTATTTTAGGTTTTGGAGTCCTTTTTTTTCTGATATTTGGTGTTTTGGATTTGACATGCTCTGTACTATGACATTGGGCATCGGCCTTGGCAGACGACGTTGCTGGCATTTCATCGTCTCGGCCATGACTAGTGGCAGCAGCTTCAGCACGAGGTGGAAGTGGATCTTGATCTTTCCCTAATTTTGGAACCTCAACTTTTTTGTTCTCCATATTTTATAGGCAGAACTAAAAGGCACCTCAGGTAAACAATGGAGATGGATGGATTGGATAGTTTACTAGTATACAATTATGGACGGACTGCCACGGTTAGGTGGTATAAAAAAACCACGGTTAGGTGGTATATATTATAATAATAATACAATTATGGATGGACGGACTGCCTGCCGACTGCCGACACAGAGGTTGCCACAGCCGTGAACTACCGCACTGTACACTGGTTGATAAAGAGATAGTAGTATACTCGTAACAACTAGTATGACACTATGACGACGGTATAAAGAATGGAAAAAAAACCACGGTTAGGTGGTATATATTATAATAATAATACAATTATGGATGGACGGACTGCCTGCCGACTGCCGACACAGAGGTAGCCACAGCCGTGAACTACCGCACTGTACACTGGTTGATAAAGAGATAGTAGTATACTCGTAACAACTAGTATGACACTATGACGACGGTATAAAGAATGGAAAAAAAACCACGGTTAGGTGGTATATATTATAATAATAATACAATTATGGATGGACGGACTGCCTGCCGACTGCCGACACAGAGGTAGCCACAGCCGTGAACTACCGCACTGTACACTGGTTGATAAAGAGATAGTAGTATACTCGTAACAACTAGTATGACACTATGACGACGGTATAAAGAATGGAAAAAAAACCACGGTTAGGTGGTATATATTATAATAATAATACAATTATGGATGGACGGACTGCCTGCCGACTGCCGACACAGAGGTAGCCACAGCCGTGAACTACCGCACTGTACACTGGTTGATAAAGAGATAGTAGTATACTCGTAACAACTAGTATGACACTATGACGACGGTATAAAGAATGGAAAAAAAACCACGGTTAGGTGGTATATATTATAATAATAATACAATTATGGATGGACGGACTGCCTGCCGACTGCCGACACAGAGGTAGCCACAGCCGTGAACTACCGCACTGTACACTGGTTGATAAAGAGATAGTAGTATACTCGTAACAACTAGTATGACACTATGACGACGGTATAAAGAATGAAAAAAAAACCACGGTTAGGTGGTATATATTATAATAATAATACAATTATGGATGGACGGACTGCCTGCCGACACAGAGGTAGCCACAGCCGTGAACTACCGCACTGTACACTGGTTGATAAAGAGATAGTAGTATACTCGTAACAACTAGTATGACACTATGACGACGGTATAAAGAATGGAAAAAAAACCACGGTTAGGTGGTATATATTATAATAATAATACAATTATGGATGGACGGACTGCCTGCCGACTGCCAACACAGAGGTAGCCACAGCCGTGAACTACCGCACTGTACACTGGTTGATAAAGAGATAGTAGTATACTCGTAACAACTAGTATGACACTATGACGACGGTATAAAGAATGGAAAAAAAACCACGGTTAGGTGGTATATATTATAATAATAATACAATTATGGATGGACGGACTGCCTGCCGACTGCCGACACAGAGGTAGCCACAGCCGTGAACTACCGCACTGTACACTGGTTGATAAAGAGATAGTAGTATACTCGTAACAACTAGTATGACTCTATGACGACGGTATAAAGAATGGAAAAAAAACCACGGTTAGGTGGTATATATTATAATAATAATACAATTATGGATGGACGGACTGCCTGCCGACTGCCGACACAGAGGTAGCCACAGCCGTGAACTACCGCACTGTACACTGGTTGATAAAGAGATAGTAGTATACTCGTAACAACTAGTATGACACTATGACGGTATAAAGAAAGAAAAAAAAATACCACGGTTAGGTGGTATATATTGTAATACAATTATGGATGGACGGACTGCCTGCCGAGTTCCGACTGCCGACACAGAGGTAGCCACAGCCGTGAACTACCGCACTGTACTGTGTCTGCTGCTAATATAGACTGGTTGATAAAGAGATAGTATACAATACATACAACAATGAATATACTACTATACTGGTGGTCAGGCACTGGTCACCACTAGTCACACTGGCAGTGGCACTCCTGCAGCAAAAGTGTGCACTGTTTAATTTTAAATTAATATAATATTATGTACTCCTGGGGGCTCCTGCTATAACAACCTGCAGTGCTCCCCAGTCTCCCCCACAATTATTATAAGCTTTGCCTTTTATACATTGATGTGCAGCACACTGGGCTGAGCTGAGTGCACACAGACTGAGTCACACTGTGTGACTGGCTGCTGCTGTGTATCGTTTTTTTTCAGGCAGAGAACGGATATAGCAGAGAACGGATATATATTAAAATAAATAAAAGTTAACTAACAACAACTGCACTGGTCACTGTGGTAAACTCTGTCTGACTCTGCACAATCTCTCTCTCTCTTCTAATCTAATTTCTAATGGAGAGGACGCCAGCCACGTCCTCTCCCTATCAATCTCAATGCACGTGTGAAAATGGCGGCGACGCGCGGCTCCTTATATAGAATCCGAGTCTCGCGAGAATCCGACAGCGTCATGATGACGTTCGGGCGCGCTCGGGTTAACCGAGCAAGGCGGGAGGATCCGAGTCTGCTCGGACCCGTGAAAAAAACATGAAGTTCGTGCGGGTTCGGTTTCAGAGAAACCGAACCCGCTCATCTCTAGTACTTAGCACTAATATACTCAATAACAGATATATATTCACTCAAAATACAACTCCCGCACTCCATGCACAGTTATCGTGCCCACATAACACAGTACGACCCCCACTTTTAGTCATAGTTAAGGCAGAAATTAGTTACTAGACAGGTGCAGTTAATTTCTCCAGAAATCTGAATCCACTGAAATTTTGTGGATCCGAACCGAACCAAAATCCAGTCCCGGTTCAGATCTTCACGCAGTTTGGAATTTGGATTTTAAATTTGAATTCTGGGTTTTGGATTGCAAGATTTTTGCAGTTTTTATAGTTTTTTATCAAAGAATATTGATTTTAAACTGAACTGAAATTCGAATACAAACCAAATCACTTGAGGGTGGTTCTGTAAAAACCAAAACTTGTGGATGAAGGGTGTAATTCAGACTTGATCGCTAGGCTGAGTTTTTATACAGTGGCCGATCAGGTCTAAACTGTGCATGCGTTTGCACCGCATTGCGCAGGCGCGTCGCATGGGTACAAAGCGGATCGCCGCTAAGCGATGGCTTTGTGCAAAGAATGCATTTGTACGGGCGTTCACAAGGAGATTGACAGGAAGAGGGCATTTGTGGGTGTCAACTGACTGTTTTCTGGGAGTGGTTGGAAAAATGCAGGCGTGTCCAAGCGTTTGCAGGGAGGGTGTCTGACGTCAATTCTGGTCCCGGACAGGCTGATGTGATCGCAGTGGCTGAGTAAGTTCTGGGCTGCTTAGAGACTGCACAAAATCAGTTTGTACAGCTCTGCTACACATGCGATCGCACACTTGCACAACTAAAATACAACTAAAATACACTCGCCCTGTAGGCAGCGACTATCCGATCACAAGGCTGCAAAAATCGCTGCCCTGTGATCCGGTCTGAATTACCCCCAAATCAGAATCAAAGCCAAAACACAGGGATTCGCACATATCACTAGTAAAGACACAACTTGTAACTTTTTCTTTTCAGAAGACTATGAGTTTTCAAAAAGTAACATTAGTTTGTACCTTCTGACATGGAAAACAAAAATCATCCCAAAATGATAAAAATATTTTTTTTCTATATTTTTTTTGTTTTGTTTTTTAGAAACACCAAGAAATACTTTGCAGTTCTTACTTCAGCATTAATCTACATCCTTAATAAACAGCAAAAAGCAGAATACCCCAATAATATCTGTGTGCACAGTGAGTGTACAAAGGTGCTACTGCGCTGAAGACACCCGGTATAAGAAGTATGTCGGTAAAGTGATGGGTGGTTCTGGGCGGTGACTGGGCGGTGGCTAGTAGTGCAGGAAAACATGGGTCACTCAGTGGGTGTTATGGGAGTGTCCTGGGCGGTGGCTAGCAGTGAATGCAAACATGGGTCACTCAGTGGATGTGTTATGGGAGTGTCCTGGGCGGTGGCTAGTAGTGAATGCGAACATGGGTCACTCAGTGGGCATGTTATGGGAGTGTTCAGGGCGATGACTGGGCGGTGGCTAGTAGTGCATGCAAACATGGGTCACTCAGTGGGCGTGTTATGGGAGTGTCCTGGGCGGTGGCTAGTAGTGAATGCAAACATGGGTCACTCAGTGGGCATGTTATGGGAGTGTTCAGGGCGATGACTGGGCGGTGGCTAGTAGTGCATGCAAACATGGGTCACTCAGTGGGCGTGTTATGGGAGTGTCCTGGGCGGTGACTGGGCGGTGGCTAGTAGTGCATGCAAACATGGGTCACTCAGTGGATGTGTTATGGGAGTGTCCTGGGCGGTGGCTAGTAGTGCATGCAAACATGGGTCACTCAGTGGGCGTGTTATGGGAGTGTCCTGGGCGGTGGCTAGTAATGAATGCGAACATGGGTCACTCAGTGGGCATGTTATGGGAGTGTTCAGGGCGATGACTGGGCGGTGGCTAGTAGTGCATGCAAACATGGGTCACTCAGTGGGCGTGTTATGGGAGTGTCCTGGGCGGTGGCTAGTAGTGAATGCAAACATGGGTCACTCAGTGGGCATGTTATGGGAGTGTTCAGGGCGATGACTGGGCGGTAGCTAGTAGTGCATGCAAACATGGGTCACTCAGTGGGCGTGTTATGGGAGTGTCCTGGGCGGTGACTGGGCGGTGGCTAGTAGTGCATGCAAACATGGGTCACTCAGTGGATGTGTTATGGGAGTGTCCTGGGCGGTGGCTAGTAGTGCATGCAAACATGGGTCACTCAGTGGGCGTGTTATGGGAGTGTCCTGGGCGGTGACTGGGATGTGGCTAGTAGTGCATGCAAACATGGGTCACTCAGTGGATGTGTTATGAGAGTGTCCTGGGCGGTGGCTAGTAGTGCATGGAAACATGGGTCACTCAGTAGGCGTGTTATGGGAGTGTCCTGGGTGGTGACTGGGCGGTGGCTAGTAGTGCATGCAAACAATGGTCACTCAGTGGATGTGTTATGGGAGTGTCCTGGGCGGTGGCTAGTAGTGCATGCAAACATGGGTCACTCAGTGGGCGTTATGGGAGTGTCCTGGGCGATGACTGGGAGTGGCTAGTAGTGCAGGCAAACATGGGTCACTCAGTGGGTGTGTTATGGGAGTGTTCTGGGCGATGACTGGGAGTGGCTAGTAGTGCATGCAAACATGGGTCACTCAGTGGGCGTGTTATAGGAGTGTCCTGGGCGGTGGCTAGTAGTGCATGCAAACATGGGTCACTCAGTGGATGTGTTATGGGAGTGTTCTGGGCGGTGGCTAGTAGTGCATGCATACATGGGTCACTCAGTGGGCATGTTATGGGAGTGTCCTGGGTGGTGACTGGGATGTGGCTAATAGTGCAGGCAAACATGGGTCACTCAGTGGGTGTGTTATGGGAGTGTCCTGGGCGGTGACTGGGAGGTGGCTAGTAGTGCAGGCAAGCATGGGTCACTCAGTGGGCGTGTTATGGGAGTGTCCTGGGCGGTGACTGGGAGGTGGCTAGTAGTGCAGGCAAACATGGGTCACTCAGTGGGTGTGTTATGGGAGTGTCTTGGGCGATTACTGGGAGTGGATTGTATTGCACTCAGAAATTGTTCATATTTCATAGGGCGTGTTATGGGAGTGTCCTGGGCGGTGACTGGGAGGTGGCTAGTAGTGCAGGCAAACATGGGTCACTCAGTGGGTGTGTTATGGGAGTGTCTTGGGCGATTACTGGGAGTGGATTGTATTGCACTCAGAAATTGTTCATATTTCATAGGGCGTGTTATGGGAGTGTCGGGGGCGTGTCTCTGCAAGCAGCTGCATTCCCAGATACACAGCCACAGGCGTAGGGGGCTGTGGTCAGGTGGAGACACTGCAGCTGCTATAGGGCTGGTGTAACTGATAGTGGCGCCTAAGGACGTTCCAGGTGCTATTACTGCATGTACAGGTGCTGACAGTGGCTGTCTCAGCACATTCGGCCGCACAGATGTACACAAGGGCAGGACTTTGCAGCTGCATTTGCATAAAGCCACAGGCAGGCGACCGTGATATAGACTCTGCTGCGTGTGCTCCTGCCTACGACTCGGAATCAGGCCCTCTGCCACTGCATAATAAGCAAAGGTGGTAATTCAGATCTTATTGCAGCAGCATATTTGTTCTCTAAACCAAGTGCACTGCAGGGGAGGCAGATGTAACATGTGCAGAGAGAGTTAGATTTGGGTGGGTTATGTTGTTTCTGTGCAGGGTAAACAATGGCTGCTTTATTTTTACACCGCGATTTAGATTTCAGTTTGAACACACCCCACCCAAATCTAACTCTCTCTGCACATGTTACATCTGCCCCACCTGCAGCGTACATGGTTTTGCCCATTAGCTAACAATTTTGCTGCTGCGATCAGGTCTGAATTAGGCCCAATGTTCTTTAGCTTTTCTTTGAAGAGCCCATCCGGTCAGGCAGCCATTTTCCATGACGTCTATTGAGAGAAATATTTTTGAGCTTAAAATAACTGTCAACAAATATCTTACAGCGGAAAGCAGGATACATAATAATTTAAAATGTTCTCAGTTTCATTGTTCTAAACTTCTTGCGCCTGCCTCCGTCAATGTCATTGTTTGTGCACTAGTCTTAGGGACCTATGTACTAAGCCTTGGAGAGAGATAAAGTGGAGAGAGATAAAGTACCAACCAATCAGCTCCTACGCTTTGTGCTACCCTGCGATCAGATAGTCGCCGCCTACAGAGGGATTGTAATTCAGCCGTGCAAGTGTGTGAACGCATGTGTAGCAGAAGTGCTAAGTTTGTGCAATCTCTGCGCAGCCCAGGACGTACTCTTCCAGTGCGATTGAATCCTGCTGATCGGCGCCAGTGCTGACGTCTCACTCCCTCCCTGAAAACGCTTGGGCACTCCTGCGTTTTTCCAGACACTAACTGTAAACGGTCAGTTGCCACCCACAAATGGCCTCTTCCTGTCAATCACTTTGCGAACGCCCGTGCGAATGGATCCTATGCACCATCCCGTCGCTGACCGGCGATGCCCGTTGTAGCTATCCGACGCACCTGCGCATTGCGGTGCGTACGCATGCGCAGTTTGGACCTGATTGCCCGCTGTGTGAAAACGCAGTCCAGCCATCAGATCTGAATTACCCCCATAGACCCTTTAGACTGAAAAGTGCTACATTACTGCAAACGTTACCATAAAGTGCTTCCTAAATGTTAGCCCAGACCCACGCATGCTCCAGAATCAAGCATGAGGGGCACATCCATGCATATGGGGAAAAAAAATAATAATATTATTATTATTACCATTATTACTTTATAAACTCCAGTGCCTGGTCTTTGAATGGAAATGGCCGAAAACTGGTCTATCCAATTACAGTGTTAAGCTTCACCTGCGCTGCTTTACTTTCAGGCTTCAGAGATAAGTCCCCCAATCGGATGGTGGCTATATACACTCCAGCTCTAAACTAATCTGGTCCCCTCGCTAAATATTTCAGTTGATTTTGGTGGTCATTCCGAGTTGTTCGCTCGCAAGCTGCTTTTAGCAGCATTGCACACGCTAAGCCGCCGCCTACTGGGAGTGAATCTTAGCTTATCAAAATTGCGAACGAAAGATTCGCAATATTGCGAAAAGACTTCTCTGTGCAGTTTCTGAGTAGCTCGAGACTTACTCTTCCAGTGCGATCAGTTCAGTGCTTGTCGTTCCTGGTTTGATGTCACAAACACACCCAGCGTTCGGCCAGACACTCCTCCGTTTCTCCAGCCACTCCCGCGTTTTTCCCAGAAATGGTAGCGTTTTTTCGCACACACCCATAAAATGGCCAGTTTCCGCCCAGAAACACCCACTTCCTGTCAATCACATTACGATCACCAGAACGAAGAAAAAACCTTGTAATGCCGTGAGTAAAATACCTAACTGCATAGCAAATTTACTTGGCGCAGTCGCACTGCGGACATTGCGCATGCGCATTAGCGACTAATCGCTCCATTGCAAGAAAATAATAACGAGCGAACAACTCGGAATGACCCCCTTTATTCCTCAGAGGAAATGACCAAAAATATTTAATAGAGAACTTCACAGATTCTGTCTGAATTTATTTCCCAACATTCAGCTTACAACAAAGGTTTAAAGAAAAGACCAAGAAGTTAATTGGAAGATAAAAATATTATTTGGACATAATTAATAAAATGCTGCTGCCCCAAAAGTGTATAAATGGCAGCCATTACCGTGCATAAAGATTGAGCATTATAATGTTCCTGGTATTCAAATTAAGAAAAATAATGAGCAATAGGCTTTACTAAAATTCTTATTAAAACTGAGACCTGGGGCAGGACAAGTGACGACTAGAAATAACCTAGATTTAGACGTAACATAATGAAAAACTACAACATTTATTTGGAGGCATGTCTAAATCAGTACTTACCTGGAATGATTGTGAGACTCACAAATTTTGCAATGCTCTCCCGGACTTCCGGGAAAGTGGACCAGCCTTTTGGAGTCTGTCCTGTTCCCTAGGGAAGTGGGATGAAGTTATTTGCAGTGTGCCGTGCCATCTTGGCCCTGCCCCATGTGGCACAATGCGGTGATTTGCGGCATGGCGGAACTTGGGAAGCTTTGATCCCGCATCTTTCCACCTACTGTGGGTTTCCCCTGGAGAAAAACATAATGCAAGAACAGCAGATTGGTCACCTCTAGTCAGTGGTGCTGAGAGGTGGGGGGTACTAATTACCCGGGCTCAAATCTGATGGAGGGGACCAATGGGGGTCCATGCAGCTCTAGCTCTTCCCCTTGGCCCAGCACACACTGCTGTGTTCTGGGCTGCAGTGTGGACAGGGAGGTGCTTAAATTCTATTTTTCCTGCATTTTTTTCTAAAGGTGACTGGCCGTGCCTCCTGTAATTAGACCACGCCCCCTGAAAAGTACCTGGGCCCAGCCAAACACTCTATTGCCGTGCCTCTTGTTTTGATACATATTTCCCAAGTGGAAATACCCGATATCAATAGTACAGGGCAAAAGATGCATGTTATTATCCATCTTGGGAGTGACTACGACAGACACGGATGGGATTTGGGTGGATAAAAGACATGTTCAAATTTCCCCCATGTTGAGAGTTATGTCAGTTCTAGAGATGGATCTTTTGACCTTACACATACAAATTTCTAATACTGTCAAATCTAGGAGAAAGTGGTTAATAGTTAAATCAACAATCCTGTTCAATTTCTTGTAATGATTCCCAATGTTGGACCAATTGAGGTTTAATGTTGCTGAACTAATTCACATATCTTTTAATACCGGTTTAAAAAAAAAAGCTCTTGCAAATATGCTTAAGGGATTAATAATTTCAATTATAATACGGAGAACGTTCAATTTGCTAATTCATGTTTTGTTCGTACATTTTTTGTGCAAAGGCAATATTCAAAAATATATTGTTATTTTAATTTCTAATTGTTTTTTTTATAAAAAAGTAATTTGTCATTTTTGCATCAGTCAAGTTCTGTGAATTTGTGAATAAAAGGGGGTTGGAGGAGTGTGGGCAGAAAAGAGATTGGAGATGTAGGAAGGGTCGCAGTGATTAAGTGCTTAGTAAGTGAGGAACAAGAGGTTTAACTTGATTCAGAGAAAGTCAATCAATCAGATTGAAGAGGGGGGCGGCCAGTGTCGGACTGGGTCATTAAGGGCCCCATCGGAGGAATGCAGTAATAGAAGCCATGTTTAGGGGTGTGGTCAGTCTCCAGAGGGGGTGTGGCCAGCTGCCAGAGGCTTGGTTAACCATTAGAGAGTGCATGGTCTGGGCCCCTTGATAAGATTATATAGTAAATACTGCTAGCACATGCATGATAATGTACCCAATTAATAACAGCAGTGCACTGTAGAGAATACACCACAGGCCTGTGCAGTATAATGTAACATATATATAATGTATAATTCAAGTGCACAGTCTGGAACCTGTTTACTAGAGGAGGTGGGGGCCCCCTTGTGCCCCTGTGGGCCAGTCCAACCCTGGGGGCAGCTGATGCTGAATGGTTAGAAAGGAACATCATACAAGTAGCATCATATATGGACTGAACTGAGGAAAGTTGAGTAAGGGGCAAGCCATAGAGGACAAGGATACAGTAGTGGAGACTGGAGATGAAGAGTATGTATAAGGGTATTTGTGGAAACAAGAGTGAGTAAGGGCCTGATGCTAGAGATTTCGTGGTGGAAACTGCAAGAGTGAGACTTTTGGAATGTGCAGGATGAAGAACATGGATGAATCAAGGATGACACTTAGGCAGGTAACTTGGTTGAAGGCAAGAGGGAGAAGTTAAAGTATCAGCAGAAAGAAAGGGGGGAGAAGATGGGACACAACTGGGACAACACACTCAGTTTTGGACATATTTAATTTGAGAAACTAGGACATCCAGGATTAAATGACAGAGAAGCGGGAACACCCTGTGTCATGACTGAGGAAGATAGGTCAGGAGAGAGCATAGGTAAATTTGAGTGTCATCAGCATAAATATGGTGCTGGAACCCAAAGGAGTTGAAAAGTTATTCAAGAGAAGAGAAATAAAGGGAGCCGACCAAGGAGAGATCCCTGTGAGATGCCAAGAGGTAGATAAAAAAGGAGGTGAGTTAGATATAGAGACAAAAAAAGAGACCAATATTAAGGTGAGAGTGGAACCATGAGCAGCATTTTCATGGAGAACAATGGAATGGAGACTTTGTGGAAGAAGCGAGTGACTGACAGTGTCAACGACAGCAGCTAGATCTAGAAGGATGGAAAATTGAAAGTGACTTGATTTTGGCAGGGAGAGGGTGGCATAGATGACCTTGGGAAGCTGTGGAGTGGAGGGAACAGAAACCAGACTGAAAAGGGTGAAGATGAGAGAGGGGAAAGAGGAAAAGCTCTATCGTCAGAGGGTTGACACCAGAAGGTCGACAGTAAGTATCTCAACAGTGCCTGGTTGACATGGTCAACCAGACAATTGACAGTGTCTATATAGACATGCATTTAGGGTCTAAAGGTTGCCATTGAAAATCTTGACACATAAATGTGTTCATTGTTGATTTTTAGCATTAGGGTTAGGGATAGGTTTAGCATCAGGGTTAGGGCTAAGTATATCATTAGGTTTTGGGTTAGGCTTAGGTTTAGCATTAGGTTTAGTGCTAGGATTAGGGTTAGAGTTAGGTTTAGTTTTAGGCCAAAATGAGCAAATAACCACAAGTTGACATTTTGAACCTCTCGATCTTTTAACCTTGTCGACTTACATGCATGCAGCCCTGGCCAGGGATTTCTGGGGAAGTGGTGACCCCATTAAAGGACATTAAAGGATTCACTGGTACCTGTTGTCCCCCTGTAAAATAAATATTAAAATAAAGACAGTACACACACACCATGAAAGTGAAGGTTTATTAAAGCATACATGCACACTCACACTTACATCCATACTCAAACATACTTACCTTCATCCTCTGTAACCATTTAGGTCCACTTGTCCAGTAGAACGTAGGTAACCTATAAAAAAACCTCACCTATTCCACTGTAGATTGGTCCTCTTCATTCCAGGGGTTAAAAACAACAAAACAAAGAAACCGAAAACCCAATCCACCAGACTGACAATGTGTATCCACATACACATTTTCTGAGCGACTGAGCGGCACCCAGGCGACTCCTGTCATTGTAGGAGCCACCAGCCAATCAGCAGCTGCTACCATAGCAACGGCCTGATGATTGGCTGTGTGCGGCCAGGCTGTCAATCAGAGCTTCCCCATTGAAATGTATGAAACGGCTCCACTTTATATACAGTACATCAATAGTAAGAACCATTACGTTGAATCCAACGTAAACCACATGGATCACCTTTATTGACCTTGTGTTTAGAGCTTGTGTCAATAGAGCCCGCCACTGGTTACGGCTTGGGGCAGGGGGTATCCGTACGTCATTTTTTATTTTACATTTTAATGCTTTTGTAACTTTTCCAGACAGAAGCATGCATGGATCTCGTTGATCTGTGCAGGCTTATGTCAAGCTCACCAGCCAGAAGCTGGTCTGGGTTTTTTTTTTGCTTTTTTTAGTCATGTTTTAGGGGGAAGTTTACAACTCGCACCCTATTACGTTGCCCGAGTTTTAGATATGCAATGACAAAACATCTTGATGCGAGTTTTGCCATTGTGAGTTGCAGGAATGCAGGAAACATGTGGGTTTGCATGGGTTTGCATGTTACACCATCCTATTACATTGTGCGAATTTTAGAAAAGTGTGAGTTTAGCACTAAGGGGGTCATTCCGAGCTGATCGCTAGCTGAAAATGTTCGCTGCGCAGCAATAAGGCAAAAAAAACGGCACTTCTGCGCATGTGTATGCGGCGCACGCGCGACATACTTTCACAACAACCGAAGTAGTTTCACACAAGGTCTAACGAAGCTTTTCAGTCGCACTGCTGGCCGCAGAGTGATTGACAGGAAGTGGGCGTTTCTGGGTGTCAACTGATTTTTCAGGGAGTGATCGAAAAAACGCAGGCTTGCCAGGAAAAACGCAGGCGTGGCTGGCCGAACGCAGGGCATGTTTGTGATGTCAAATCCGGAACTGAACAGTCTGAAGTGATCGCAAGCGCTGAGTAGGTCTGAAGCTACTCTGAAACTGCACAAAATTATTTTGCTGCCGCTCTGCGATCCTTTCGTTTGCACTTCTGCTAAGCTAAGATAAACTCCCGGCGGCATTGCGCTTGCACGGCTGCTAAAAATTGCTAGCGAGCGATCAACTCGGAATGACCCCCCTAAGCCTGTACTTTTTCAAAACTTGGACCCTATTACATCTCACCAAATAACCCTGTCAACATACAGTACTGGTGTTGACCTTCTGACTGTAGACCCGTCATGCCACACCCGGGTAACACCTCCACCTGTCCTGTTTAGAATATTTGATACAACTACCCCTTAGTTACAGTAAAAGTGACATTAACCGGAAGTGATTTGCATAATTGGGCGCCTCCCACTTATCCCACAAGGGGATAAAAACAGTCAGAACATGGTCAGTCCCTATAGACACTCCTGAGGAAGCCTTTTACAGGTGAAACGCGTTGAGGACCTGTTCTGAACACCCCTGACTCAGACTTACACGGAGGATACACCTCGGACCACTGAAAAAATCTTGGACGATCCAGATAAGCTCTATGAACTCTTTCTTTGAGAATATATATATATTTTTTTATGTTTCCTTTTTATGAATTAAAACCTACATATTTTTTAGCCTGTGACATATTTATTTATACACGGCAATATATAAAGCCTGCTACCATCTAATCATACGAAGGAAATTCGCTATTTGACACAAAGACCATATTTAAAAGCTGTTTGGTGTTCATATTCTGGTACGCTTAATACCTATCGTTTTCTATGAATTCCAATATATTTACAAAGTGATTTCTGCACTATGAGAGGCGCCTCTCGTTCTGATTATTTACAGATCGGCGCTTTTGCAAACTGATGACTGGGAGAACATCTATATTGACGTCCAATCTGGTGACCAATTGCGGTGAAAAATACTAAAACGTTTGATGTGCCCACTATAGATCATATTTCTGGTACGCATATTACCTATAGATAAGAAACTTTACACAACCTAATTCGGTGTGAGGATACTGCACTATTAGGCGCTTGTCCCTCCCCCCTTGTCTTTTTCAGATTAATTTGTCACTAAACCTAGTGACACCTTGAAGGACTGAGCTGCCATCCACAGGAAAACCCTGTGGAACTAAAGTGCAAGTTAATCAACTTAGAACTCTCTTTTTCGAACTCAAAAACTGAGAAGGAAAGTAGCGCACCAACTGAACTCTATATATATATATATATATATATATATATATATATATAGCATTTAGATATGAACAGTTAGGATGCAGTAGGAAACGTCTATGAATATCTCAAGGAGCTGACATTTAACCCTAGAAATAACAACAAGGGTTTGCTAAAAATATGGAAATGTTATGTTGTATGATGAGTTGCTGTACTGCGAATGGAAACATATATTAAGGCTGATGTCTGTGTTATTTTTCCTGATTTTCAATTCGATTTTGGCTTTCGGCCATGACTGGTTTTGTATTTTTTCCAAAAATTGTTAAAAAAGCTAAAATCACATAAGTTGGGCTTTTTTTTCATTATTAACCATAATAACGGTACTTCCACTCATTTCAAGACAATTTTTACCACCTTACAGCGCACAAAGGGGGTCATTCCGACCCGTTCGCACGCAGCGTTTTATCGCTGCGGTGCGAACAGGTCCGGAATGCGCATGTGCGGCGGCCGCAGTGCGCGTGCGCGATGTTGCCCGGCGACAGGGGTCACCGGATTACGTCGCGTCTAACGAAGGAAGCGGTCGCAGAGCCGACCGCAAAGAAGATTGACAGGAAGAAGGCGTTCCAGGGCGGATCCGTTTTCGGGGAGTGGTAAGGAAAACACAGGCGTATCCAGGAGAACGGAGGGCGGATGTCTGACGTCAAAGCCGGCTCCAGCATCGCAGAGATAAGGGTAAGTATGTCCAGGCCTAGTCTACATCTGCTTGACATTTTTTTGGCTTAGCAGGGCTGCACAAGCGATCGCAGCCCTGCTAAGCTAAAATACACTCCCCCATAGGCGTGGACTACTTGATCGCAGCAGCAGCAAAAAGTTGCTGGTTGCGATCAACTCGGAATGTCCACCAATATTGTTTTCATCTACTTTTGGCTAAAGCCTGCAGCAAGATGGCTGTTTACTAAGCGACAGAGCAGCGGCACAAAGACACAACAGTTTATAGCACATCTATTAAACATTGCCACACAGCACTTACAGTATTTGTTTCTTATGGATACACAGTGGGGTACAGCACAAAACAACCTACTTTTTTAAGTTTTTCAATTTTTTTTTTACTTTTTCACTTTTTTTATTACTTTTTCACAACTGACAAGTGACCATGACAATACACACTGTAGTGATGCTTGTGAACACACAGCCACTTTAGATGGACACAGCACAGCCAATTTACAGCAGAGTAAAGAGCAACACACAGCAGCATGCCCCTTGTATACACTGACTATACACAGAGCAGAGCCAATTTACAGCAGAGTACAGTGCAGCACACAGCAGCGTGCCCCTGGTATACACTGGCTATATACACAGCTTAGCCAATTTACAGAAGAGTACAGCGTAACACACAGCAGCGTGCCCCTTGTTTACACTGACCATACACAGAGCAGAGCCAATTTACAGCAGAGTACAGCGCAGCACACAGCAGTGTGCCGGAGCTAAATGAAATGATGCCAAGTCCCAGCCGCAGCACCCTTATATAGAATCCAAAACCGGTGAGAATCCGATGCCGGGAGGATGATGTTTTGCCTCAATGTGGAATCCGCACCTGGCGGGAAAGCCTGTGCCTCGGTTCGGGTAGTCTCAGATTCCGGGAGTTCGGAGTTCATCTCTAGTTATTTCTTTATAAATTGTGTTCAGATTTCTGGAGAACCAAACCGCACATCTCTAATTATTATATATATTATATATCCGTAATAAAGGGCTTGATATCTGATTACAGCATGTCACTAACCGAGTTCTATGTCAACCGTACAAAATTCAACGACACAAGTGCTGTACTTAGACACTAGGTGCGTCGTACTTGAATATTAGCTGTTGGTTCAAAATATGATCACAGACCCTGACATATCAGACTATCGGGTCACAGGTTCGGAGGATCTGGGGTGACTAAGTGGGCTACTTGTCAAAATCTTCAATATAAAGGTGGGGTAATCCTTCCTTAGACAATGTCAGGAATCACTGTCTGGCACAGCGCTTTTTACCTGCGTGCCGGTGCACTTTGCTGTGGAGGTCATGTGTGTCCCTGGACAGTGATCCCAGCACGTCAAGCTAATTCCAGTTCCAGCTCTCCACTATGCTCTGCTGACTCTCCACTTTCCTAGCATTCAGGCCTACTTCCTCCACACCAGAGTTCCCTCCAAACTCAGAGATAGGTGCCGCCATGACACGTGCATGACACTGACCGCTGATTCCCCAACCAATGACTCTGCAGCGATCTCCTGACTCTGCACATCAATCCGCTGCTGTACTCTGCCTGACCAATCCTTGGACTAGTGTCGGTCATATGACCAGTTCCTCCAATCATCGCTCTCCAGGCGGGATATAAGGATTGCACAGACAAGCAGCAAGTGCCTTGAACAACGTTGCTTTACAGAGCTACGTCCTGGACTCCAGACTGTTGACTCCTGTTCCTGCAGTATTGTCCCTAGTCTGATTTCTAGTACTACTGTAATTCCAGTTTAGCACTTAGTGCTCATTTACTTCAACCAGATTTCTGAACACCTGCTGTTTCCAGTGCAGCCATCAGTGTCAGTCTCAATTGGGCTGCTACAGTAGTATATTGCAGTGCCGTAACTAGGCATTTTAGCGCTGTGTGCAAGAAACGCCATTGGTGCCCTCCCCCCACATGCAAGATAGGGGCAGTGCGCGCTGTAGGCGCGCCAAAAATATATAGGGGCGTGGCTTCATGGGGAAGGGGCGTGGCCACAAAATAATACCAATTCATACTACGGTGCACAGTAGTCTCCATTATTCAAATTACGCTGCACAGTAGCGCCACTACACCAGGTAGAGACCCTTTTACAAATTACAGCAGACAGTCCCCCTTTTTACACATTACCGCAGACAGCGTCCCCTTTTTTTACACATTACGGCAGACAGCGTCCCCTTTTTACACATTACGGTAGACAGCGTCCCCTTTTTTACACATTACGGCAGACAGCGTCCCCCTTTTTTTACACATTACAGCACACAGCGTCCCCTTTTTACACATTACGGCAGACAGCGTCCCCTTTTTTACACAGTACGGCAGACAGCGTCCCCCTTTTTACACATTACGGCAGACAGCGTCCCCTTTTTACACATTACGGCAGACAGCATCCCCCTTTTTACACACTGCGGCAGCCAGTCCCGCTTTTTGCACATTACGGCAGACGGTGTCCCCCTTTTTACACATTGCGGCAGCCAGTCCCCCTTTTTACACATTGCGGCAGACAGTCCCCCTTTTTACACATTACGGCAGACGGTGTCCCCCTTTTTATACATTGTGGCAGAAAGGATAGAGAAAGAAAGAGAGAGAGGGAGAGAGAGAGAGAGATAGAGATAGATACTTACCATCTCCTCGCTGGCAGTGAGGCTCCTCGTGCTGGCAGCTCCCTCGGTGCAGGCAGGGGAGAAGGAGGAGGAGGGAGGGGGACTGGAGCCGCAGCAGCACTATGTAATTAGTAGTAGCGCCGCTGCAGCAGTCCCCTCTCCTTCCGTATAGGCTTCCCGGCGCCGCTGTGAATACTGGGATGGAGGAACTGCATCCCAGCATTCACAGCAGCGCCCGGCAGCCAATACGGAAGGAGAGGGGGCTGCTGCAGCAGCACTACTACCAATTACATAGCGCTGCTGCGGCTCCAGTCTACCTCCCTCCACCTCCTTCTCGGCTGCCCGGCGCTGCTCTCTCCTCTCCAGCGCGGCGCACGGCACACAGCAGAGGCGGCAAGTAATGAGTCAATTTGACTCATTACATGCCGCTGGCCGTTGCGCCCTCAGGGCAACTGCGCTGTGTGACAGGCACACCTGGCACACACGTAGTTACGGCCCTGGTATATTGGGTACCATCGGATCCAGTCCGATAATCCTGTACCATTGGTTCCAGTCCAATAATCCTGTACCATTGGTTCCAGTATGATAATCCTGTACAATTGGTTCCAGTCTGATAATCCTGTACCATTGGTTCCAGTCTGATAATCCTGTACCATCGATACCAGTCCAATAATCCTGTACCATTGGTTCCAGTCTGATAATCCTGTACCATCGATACCAGTCCAATAATCCTGTACCATTGGTTCCAGTCTGATAATCCTGTACCATCGATACCAGTCCAATAATCCTGTACCATTGATTACAGTCTGATAATCATGTACCACTGGTTACAGTCTGTTATAACCAGCACCAGCCTGATTTTTACAATGAATCATACTGTAACGCTGTTTTCACGCAGCCACGTCAGCCTACAAGCTTACACATAGTTGAAAGTTTTCCCCGTGTTTCCCTCTATCTGTTATTAAACTTTCTATCGGCAGATGTTGTATTGAATGACATCATCATACAATAACCTTATCTATTAAATAATAACTAACTTAAGTTATCAAGAAATAACGACACAGACCACTGAAATGCCATTAAAATCGGTCAACCGTTATTTATTTATAATACTTAAAGTAAGTATGGTAGCAAATAAGAAAGAACGGCCGGATCATCAGTGACATTATGACTTATTGCCATAGCATGACTTTATATCACTCATTGGCTACGCCAATAAATGCTGAGGCTCCAACTCTCTTCCCAATACACCATAATAGGGCCGGCCAGACAGCCAAGCCCAACGACCCCCGGTAAGGAAGGCCAGAGTATACAATGTATTGGGAAAAGAGTGACCTCCAAACAGCAGCGCAATAGCCACTGTAACTGCCAATCTTTCCTGCCACACACCAGCCCAGCAGGAGACGGTGCCGCCACCATACTCTTAACTCACTACCACTACACAACCTGAACTAAGCACTAACCAATTCAAACCAAGCTACTGAGCACACAAAAAATGTTTTCCAAAAACAAACACCCTCATCAGTCAAATGGACGCCATCTGGTCTAAACAAATGGGCGACCCGAAAACGAATAAGTGGGTGGGAGACTACTGCACCACCAAGACCTTAAACTCTCCTGCCAACAAAAGCATTAATCTTGCGCCGTGACTTGTCCAACACAACACCAGGCAGTGGACTACGCCAAACCTGACACGGTATGATCGCGGACCAAACAATCCGACACCAAGGCCACCAAGTCATAACCTGCTCCTAATGATGCGCCATACAGTGGCGTAACTCAAGAGAGGGCAAAGCCCCAATGTCGTTACCCCACCGGGTGAATGACCAACACTCCCGGAGGGCCATGGGATATAACATGTAAGATCAAGGCAGGCAAGAGTTCCTCCCATCTCATCCCCCTACGTCCTAACCATCTAATCCAATGCAAAACAGGAAGAGAAGCCGAGTCCCTGGACAAAGGTGACCTAGCCGCCCAATAAACAAAAGAGTGGCCCAAAATCCATATAGGGCGCATGTCGAGTGACACTCCTGCAAAATAAACAAATACAATAGGTTAATAATGTAACTAAAGTGCAACCAAACTGACCTACAATGTCCGGGAAGGGCGGGCCAGGGGAGGGGAGGGGAGGGGAACGACCTGTCCCGAAGTGAAAACCTGCAAAACCTGCCACGAGAAGTGCGAGCCAATAACACCCCCCGGGTTCTCAAGAGAAAAGCAGGGCATAATCCGACGGGACCCTCACCGTTCAAACGGTGACGAATGGCCAAAAAAGGCCACAGGTCGAGTCCAGTCGAGGAAAAATGAAAAGACGAGGAAACAAGACGGAGCCAAGGCAACTCTCGCAGAGCACCGCCGAAAATACTCAGCGGCTAAAATGAAGGCACCCCAACACTAACTCGTCGACCCGCCCTCCCATTGCTCCCCGAGTGAACTGGAAAAAAAACCCAAAATGCATAAAAATTAACCAAACCAGAAGAAAGGATTTTTCTTTTTACCTAACATAGCGTTTGTAGGTATTGGATTTCCATCGACCAAGCGATTTAATCTCGGTCTCTGAAAAACCCAATGACGCGGCTGTTGTCGCAGCCCCAATACGAAAGGAATGTGTGCCATACAGTGATGGTGACAATCCCAACGCAAGGAGGCACCTCTTAAATACCCACCGGAATTGGTAAACCGTGAACAGAGACCCTTCGAGGTGGATGAGCCACGCTCCGCCACCGCGCGGCCTAGAGTCACCAAATGCGTGTGCTAAGGTTACAGGACAGACGCTGGTGTTAGGGCAGGCAGGCAAGGCCACCCAATGCCCACGCCCCAACTGATCCGTCTTAGACCGTCTCAGTTTGCACATTAATGCTTCCATCAGTACCATCTGTGACTTAAGCAAAGGTGGAACCGCTGACCTGGAGGGCGCCACCAACTCGCTGATCCGAAAGGCTCCATGAAAAGCCACCGCAAAGGCGAGCCGGAAAAGCAACACCTCATATTGAGAAAAGCAAACAGACGGTAATACGCCCATCAAGCTACCCAGCAACGCAACCGATATACAGTAGGATGTCTGCTATCCACAGACACAGGAGCGCCACATGCCCAGCCCTGCAAAAAGCGCCTCCGCAAAAAGCTTTTAGTGAAATCGTGTCTACACGGTAAACACAGAAAAAAATAGATTCTTGCAAGCATCTGCCCGACAACAGCGCGCGACTTCCCAGCTACGTACATGTGCCAGATAAAGTCTAACATTAAGTGAAAGGAAGGCTTACCTTCGTTCCGCCATGCGCGCAATAAATGCCTCCCACCGATTGTCCACTGCCCGATACTTCTCCAGCGTGTCAGGAGCCACAGACTGGCTTGCCAAAGCAGTTATCCCTGCCATATAACCTGCCAACAATGAGAGGGGCAAACGTCCCCCTTAAGAGCTGCAGCAGGAGCCAATGCGTGAAACCTATCCCAATGTCGCCTAGAAAGCGCATCGGCAATGCCGTTGTCTACCCCTGGAACATGACTCGCCACAAAGTGCACATTAAGACACTAGCAGCGCAAAACCAGGTGACCCAACAAGCGAAGAACTGAGAGCGATGATGACCTCTGACTGTTGACCGCTTGGACTGCGCCCAGATTGTCACACCAGAAAACCACATGCTGGTATCTCACCCGCTCGCCCCACAGCTCCAAAGCCACTACAATGGAAAAAAGTTCCAGCAACAAAAGGTTTTCGGGTCAAGCCCAACTGGAATCATGAGTCAGGCCAAGGGGTAGCTGACCAGGCTCCATCAAGGAATGCACCGTACCCCCAGGAACCCGACGCATCCGTGAACAAGTGGATCCCCGGACTGTGGACAGGATCCGACAGCCAAATGGAAACTCCATTAAATTCACGTAGGAAGGCATCCCAAACTCTGAGATCCCTGCAAATCTCGGATGACAACCTAATGAAGTGATGTGGCCGACGCACGCCAGCCATCGCCCTCTCCAATTTACGCCAAAAACCCTACCCATGGGAATTACCCTGCAAGCAAAATTGAAAAGGCCGAGAAGAGATTGGCACTGGCGCAAGGTAAACTTGCCACCTGCCAATGCCCTCTCAATCCCCTCATGCAGTTTGGCAACTTTGTCTACTGGCAAACGGCAGCATCCTGCTGCAGTATCTATTTCTATGCTTAGATACGAGAGGCAAGTGCAGGTACCCTCAAATTTTTCCGGGGCGATCGGAACCCCGAACTCTGAAAAGAGTGCTTTCAAGGAGACCAGCAATCGTACACACCTATCAGAATGCGCAGGCCCCATGCACAGGAAATCATCCAGATAATGGGTGACTCCTGCTTCGCCCGTCCCAGCGCAAACGCACCAATGAAGAAATAAAGGCCTAGAAAAAAGTGCAGGAGACCGAGCATCCCATGGGCACGCTTTTGTCAATGCAAAATCCTTCGTCCAGCCGAAAGCCCATGAAACGAAACCAATAAGGGTGCAATGGCAACAGACGAAATGCAGACTCAACATCAACTTTGCCCAACCACGCATGGGAGCCAGCAGCCCTGACTAACTTCAAAGCGTCGTCAAACGACTGATACGTAACAGAGGACAGCGCCTCTGGGATAGCGTTGTTAACTGACCGCATTGCGGGTGAGACAGGTGCTGGATTAGCCTATATTTTCCTGGGGTTTTCTTAGGGACCACCCTAACAGGGGACAATGCAAAATTAGGCAAAGGGGTTTCAGCAAAGGGGCCGGCCATGCGACCCACCTTGGCCACCTTCTCTTTCAGGATGTGGGGAAGTTCCCTGGAGGAGCGCAAATTCCAAGGAGCAGATAAAGGGACCTCGTCGCTATTGGGAAGGCGAAAACCCACGCTAAAACCCTCCAGCAAGAATTCAGCCTGAGAGTGAGGCGGGTACCAACTGAGCAATTTGCGCATGGCGTCAACCCAGATGGGAGTAGGGGCATTACTTACAGCCGTTAACACCGGAGGATCTGCCGCCTTATCCCACACTGGCAGGCTTGGGGCATTTCTTTGCTGGATGTGCCGCTCCACAACGCAGGCAGCAGTGTTGAAAACGACATTTCGAACCGGATCCGCAATTGCCGTTGTTAAAGGAAAAACAACGACCTTTGGTCCTTTTGCCTGGGTTGTTGGAACGAAAGGAACCTCTATCATTCGCTCTCACAGGCTTGGCAGGGAAATCCACCGCAGGCTCGAAGGAGCTCTGTGTAACCTCCAACCAAACCTCGACATCCTTCACTCCGAAGGCCATGACGTGCAGCCCATGCTGCTTCCGCCTACACTTCTCATCATACCGGAGCCATGCATGAGGCTGGTCAGAATGGAACAGACCATGAATTATGTGGAGGTATCTCACGATGTTCATGGCCTCCTCTGGACGTGTCTCCAGAAACAGGCTGAGAAGGTGTAGAACCCTCTGAGCCAGTTAACATAGGACCGATCCTCACCTATCCCACTCTTTTTCTTAGCTGCCACCAAAGCCTTGTGGGTCTTTGATGTCAAAGCAAAGACATCCACGTACTTCCCACTATTGATACGATCCCATATCTGTGGGCGGAGACCATGCAAAACCTTGGTGTAAGGGCAACGCATTACATCGCTGGGGCTGCCCTCTTCCGGACTACTGCTGCTGTGCCTATGGCGGCGCGAACGCTTACCACGTTTGCTGAAACCCCCCGTGCCTACGGCGCTTACCCTTTGAGCGAGCCGCATGCTGAATGCCATTCGCGTCCTCAGCTGCGCCAACCTCCTGACCCTACATCAGTCTCACCTGACGAAGAGGCTTGTGAATTCTGGCCCAGCCCAGCCAAGGAGGTCACCAGAATTGCTCTCCACCATGTTTACTGGATCTGCAGCACAAGAGGAAACAAAAGGCACCTGCGAACAGCCAGGCAGTTGGTTATTGGGATACGCCAGCGCGCCCGACCCACTGGCAACCACTGGATGCGGTCTGGCAGAAGAACCTGTAGCTGCGCACAGTTCCATCAGTTATGTGACTAGGGGGTTCAAGGCAGTGTGCAAATTGCCACCCTGACTCACCGATCCATTCCCGGACACCTGCGCAGTTAATAGGGAAGTCAAAGTCCCGATTACTGAAAGAAGAAGTGCTGTAACTGCCCCCGAGTCCTCAGCTGGCGGCGTGGGGGCGGCCAGGCCAGCCACAGGAGCAGCCATGAGTGCAGAGCCACTAACAGGAGATTCCCCACTGGCAAGAGGCCGAGCACCGCCATCTTGAAATGGAAGCCCCCAAGCTGGGCGCCTATCCCTAATCCTAGTAGCCGTCTGAAGCAGGTGTGCATCGGCCGGAGGGAGCATAGCTCAGCACAACCCAGAGCGGCCACTGATGCCATAGAACCTGCCGCAGGAGACTGTAATGCATGGGGACCCAAGAGCACCCCCTGACCAGGTGCTACTGCCTGGCGCCTCCTGCCATGTTGAGCCCGAGCCCGGGTACCGCATGACAGGGACGATAAACTAGCTGCCGTCATACCATTAGCCCTAATATCCCTTGTGGACCTCCCAAGGACCAAATCCCCAACATTATTGTGGACCAAGCCCTTGGCAGCAGACACAGCAGGACCTACAGGAGCTAAGACAAGCTAGGCACATGTACGCACCCCTGCCGCACCACGTGTAGCGGCGGTAGCTGAAGCGGAGGCAGAGGGGGGCGGTAGATGGGGAAGCGTCCAGAGCGTGTCGCGGGTCCCCCGGCGGCAGCTGCTGTGAGACCACCGGAGATCACCCCCGCACGTGCAACGGCCGCATGACCCCACAGAGGAAGACCGCCGGACAGGAAGACGGATGGCGGTGCTGAGTAGGAAGCTCCGGTAAGGCAGCTGCATCACCAAGGTGGCGGGCAGGGGGGGGCGCCTGTCTGCGTGAGCAAAAAACTGCAAACATAGGTACAAGATAGGTACTCACAGTGGCAGTATGACCTCCTCAGGGGAAATCCAAAAGAGAAAGAGGAATACTCCTTCCTCCACAAAATGTCCTCTAGCTCCTCCCTAAACACTCCCACTATTCTAATAGCCTCCTGCTCCCAACCTGTTAACTGTTTGCTTACCTAACTAAATTGTGCAAGGATCATACAATCCTACTACTTTGAAGTTTACGGTCGCTTGCGCTATTTAGCACTCACTTTTCATTACCTACAAGTCACCTCTACAGCATGACAAATTATGAAAACAATTATTTTCCCTTGTCTGAGGAACTCCAAATATGTCAATAGTAACAGCAAAAAGCATTGTAATAGAGGATTATTTAATAAATGTATTTCACTGTGAATGTCAAATCCAAAACAAGTACTAAAAATAGAGTAAAGTTACAATCAACGTCACTTTTATTACTGAAAAAACAATATTAATACTTTTTTTTTTTTAAACAGTAATGAAAATAATCATCGATGAGCAGAGCTATAAAAGATTCTCTCACCGTTGTGGTATGTTTACTAAAGTGCGGGTTTTTAGAAGTGGAGATGTTGCCCCTAGCAACCAATCACATTCTAGCTCTTATCTTCTAGAACGTGCTAGATAAATGATAAGAAGAATCTGATTGGTTGCAATGGGCAATGGGGGTTATTCCGACCCGTTCGCACGCTGCAGTTTGTCGCAGCGGTGCGAACGGATCGGAACTGCGCATGCACGGCAGACACATTGCGCACGCGCATCGTTGCCCAAAGATGGTTGTCGCCGGGGAGCGATGCCGCCAGCGGAAAAAGTGATCACAGCGGCGATCGCAAGAAGTCTGACAGGCGGGAGGCATACCGGGGCGTCAACTGACCATTTTCCAGGCGCGGTTAGGCGAACGCAGGCATGTCCAGGCGTTTGGAGGGCGGATGTCTGACGTCAATTCCGAGACCTTCGATGCTGGATCCGTCGCACACGATAAGTAAGTCTGACCCTGGTCTTGTTTTGCAGGAAACTTTTTTAGCATAGCAGGGCTGCACAAGCGATCGCAGCCCTGCTATGTTAAAATACACTCCCCCATAGGCGGCGTCTAGTTGAGCGCACGAACAGCAAACAGTTGCTACGTGCGATCAACTCGGAATGACCCCCATCTCTTCTAAAATCCCGCACTTTAGTACATACTGTATACAGTACCCCACCTTTACCTCTGCTCATCCTTTCTTCATCCCTATCTTGCACCCTGACATTTTTGCTTGACTAATCTTTCAATAAACATCTGCTGTATACTGTATGTAATCTGTGCTAAGAAATGCTTTCTTCTGTAACACTTGAACCCTAATAGATATAAAGGACAAAACGCACTGTTACTGAAAAATACTACCTCCTTATTTATCTAGAACAGAGGTTCTCAAACTCGGTCCCCAGGACCCCACACAGTGCATATTTTGCAGGTCACCTCACAGAATCACAAGTGAAATAATTAGCTCCACCTGTGGACCTTTTAAAATGTGTCAGTGAGTAATTAATACACCTGTGCACCTGCTGGGTTACCTGCAAAACATGCACTGTGTGTGCCCCCGAGGACCGAGTTTGAGAACCTCTGATCTAGAAAATGCAAAAGGTTAAATAAATGAAGTGTAAAAATGTAATTAAAATCTTGAAAATAAATGCAAAAATAGAAACAGCTATATCTCAGATAAATAAAAACACTTTAAAAGCCATAAACCATCGCTGATTAGACACATATTAGTTACACAGGTTCTGTGACTGGCAGTCTTCAAGACTCCATTTCACCTGGTTTTATCAGCCACAGAACCTGTGTAATAAATATGTGTCCAGAATTAAAGGGATGAGGTGGCAGCCCTACCGGTGAGCAATATATTAGTGACGGTGGGTAATAATGATAGCTGCACCAGTATGGTTGTAATAACCAGAGATGTATGCTCCACCCTTGCCGCCTGTCTAGTATACTGTATATTCCACAGCATCTATTTAAGCTACAAGCATCTAGCAATTTACATGTAGCAGGTCTTATGATGCAGTCAATCAAGTCGGCATTTGCACAGACGCCATCTGAAGAGATGATAATTTTAGCTGCAGATCCTTTTATATACATTTATTTGTGAGTGATGCATTAGTTGCTGATTGAGTGGGTAACTATTTTATTAATTGCACTGATGGAAAGACAGGAAGCATTCTGTAATATAGTAATGATATAGGGGGTCATTCCAATCCGATCGCTCGCTGCAGTTTAGCGCAGCGCAGCGATTGGGTCGGATCTGTGCATGCGCCGGCGCCGCAGTGCGCCAGCGCATGCTGGGCGGCCGAAGGCCGTTGTATTGTAGCGATCACCTCTGCTTGATTGACAGGCAGAGGTGGTCGCTGGGCGGGAGGGGGCTGTACGGCGGCGTTAAGCCGCCGTTTAGGGGGCACAGTCTGGCGAACGCAGGCATGGCCGGACCTTTGGGGTGGCGTAGCACAGCTACGATAAACTCAGAATGACCCCCATAGTGTGGTTTTACGATAGGTGTCAAACACATTCCTGCTATTTCCATATTGCTTTTCCCTTTAGAAAGAGTTTCATGTCCATACCTGATAATTATTGGGATAAAATGACAGGGAGACAATGTCTGTGCCAGGTGACCGCTGGGCCTTATTCAGATGTGGTCAGAGCTGCTATCACTGCTACTTACATAGACAGCGATAGCACTACTATGGAAATGCAGCAGGGGCCTTCCACTCCTTCTGCATTACTGATCCGAGCCGTGTCCTAAGATGCAGTATCGGATCATCTCCGACACCAATGGCCGGCTGCATGACCCACAAGGTCGCGCAAGCTGGCCGCCACAGGCGCTGCCCGGAGGGAAGGAAATCTGCAAGTTGTGACACGCCTCCTTTTTGAGAAAGGCCTGAACTGCACGTGTGCAGCTAGCGCCACAGTGAACATACAGTGCGCAACAATGCGTATCTCCGGACAGTTCTGCGTTGGATGCTTAGCTCAGTAATTAATCATTGCACTGGGCCCCAGGTCATCTGAGACTCAAGCAGAGGCACTACTCGTTATATACTCGTTATATTGATCGTAATTATGTCTGTAGTGAGCGGGTTATTAAATAATACACGGTGGAGTCGCATTATAATGACCACCAGCTAATAGCCAGAGTCATAGGCTTTTCTATAATGGGTGCAGTATGTGCGGTGCACACGGGGGCCCACACCGCACCCATATATTATACTTACCCCTCCGGAGTCCTGCAATGGAGGCCCTGCTGTGCGGGTACAGATCACTCAGAAAATGGCCGCCGCGGCCATTTCCGAGTGATTTGAGCATGCGCACTGGAGGTGTCCCCGGGAACAAGGCGCGGGCAGAGAGGAGGGGACCTGCGACAGAGGCTGCACGCGGGTCCCCTCCTCTCTTAAAATGCCCCTGACAGAGTACCCGCCGTGTGCGGCATGGACAGCAGCTAGACGGGCAGAACTGTCATGTTAGACACACGTCTGGTAGCCCCCAGGGTCATTGTGACGGTGAGCTGCTGCACTGTAGCGTGTCTGCCGGCCCTCACGCACCTTCATAGCCGACGTTCCCCTCTCACATCAGTGGAACGTGGTGCTCTGCAGTTTCCACGTTGGTTATTGGCAATGGTGTTGTTTGTCCAGTCACGATACACCTTCACCGCAGCAGCACGCGGAAAGGTAACACTCTGCGCTGTGTCAGAAATATCGCCGCCCTTGGCCCGAAAGCTGATAATCATCCCTTTTTGCAACTCAGATAAATCACCCCTTTTACCCATGACAGCAACGAGTGATATGTGCGCAGACGGCCTATCACAAACCTTATATACCCACCAAGCCAGCGCACGACATGTGATGTACTTCATAGGCTACGCGCGGTCTACGTCACATGTAGGAGGGGGTCCTAATAATATGACTCCATCGCATGTGTGTGTGTGTGTGTGTGTGTGTGTGTGTGTTTGTATATATATATATATATATATATATATATATATATTAGAGATGAGAGGGTTCGGTTCGTTGAGACCCGAACCCCCCCGAACTTCACCTATTTTACACTGGTCCGAGGCAGCCTCGGATCTTCCCGTCTTGCTCGGTTAACCCGAACGTGGCCGAACGTCATCATCCCGCTGTCGGATTCTCGCGAGATTCGTATTCTATATAAAGAGTCACGCGTCGCCGTCATTTTCAGTTATGCATTGGAGATTGAACGGAGAGGACGTGGCTACGTTCTCTGCCTGAAAAGGTCCATATCTGTGCTCAGTGTGCTGCATTTTGGTGACCAACAGTATATAGTTGTACAGTACAGTAGGCCATTGCTGTATCTTGCAGCTCTGTGTCACTGCAAGTATCCATTCCATATCTGTGCTGCATTTTTGTGAGCAGTATATATAGTAGTACAGGGCAGCATTTTGGTGACCAACAGTATATAGTTGTACAGTACAGTAGGCCATTGCTGTATCTTGCAGCTCCGTGTCACTGCAAGTATCCATATCTGTGCTGCATTGTTGTGAGCAGTATACTACAGTACAATAGTCCAGTGCTGTTCTCGCTGCTCAGTGTCAGTTCTCCATAGTATCATCAGTGCTCAGTAAAATCAGTGATTGATCTGTATAATCAGTTCTCAGTATAATGAGTGCGCTGTTAGACGTGCGCCCGTTTTCCGCCATTAGTGCATTGGGATTCAGACAACTGATGAAGTTATTGTGTCCCCGGTACAAAATCCCATCTAGATTCCACTTCACTAGGCAGGCGATAGCGAGATTTTACCAATTATTATCAGTGATTTATAATTAATTATTTATTACAGTGATCTTGCCAAATGATTCCAGTGATTTTGTCATTTTCTCCCAGTGATTTGGACCAATAATACCATTGATTAGAACGAATAATTCCTGTGATTTTGTCATTTTCTTCCAGTGATTTGGACCAATAATACCATTGATTAGAACGAATAATTCCTGTGATTTTGTCATTTTCTTCCAGTGATTTGGACCAATAATACCATTGATTAGAACAAATAATTCCTGTGATATTGAGGTGTTTGTGTCGCTCAGCTTAGCCGTCCAGCGACCTCGGTGCACCTCTTTTTCTCTTTTCTTTGCATCATGTGCTGTTTGGGGACAATTTTTTTAAGTGCCATCCTGTCTGACACTGCAGTGCCACTCCTAGATGGGCCAGGTGTTTGTGCCGCCCTCTTGGGTCGCTTAGCTTAGTCATCCAGCGACCTCGGTGCAAATTTATTTTAGGACTAAAAATAATACTGTGAGGTGTTAGAATAGACTGGAAATGAGTGGAAATTATGGTTATTGAGGTTAATAATACTATAGGATCAAAATTACCCCCAAATTCTATGATTTAAGCTGTTTTTGAGCATTTTTTGGAAAAAAAACACCCGAATCCAAAACACACCCGAGAGGTCACCTGTACCTACCTCTCTCTAAGATTAGGATAATTTTATATACTCTTTTATTTGGTGCTTTTAGTTCAGTTGTGTTTTAAATTGTCCCATATTTTTTATGTATCTCTTTTATGTTTGAAATTTTATGTGAATAAATAGCCTTTTAACATTTATAAACCTACTGCCAGTTTTTACCTTTACTGACACCGAGGTCGCTACTAACCCTCATCCCCTCCTATTCCTACATTGTCTTTAGGGTTTTACCACCCCTATATTCTTTGAGGGTAATAGCAGACGCCCCGCTAGTAGCATAGGGGAGTGTCATAGTGACTAGCTCTTTAAACAACATATCTGTTTATCATACATGTGGCGCAATATTAATCCTTACGTTTATATATATATATATATATATATATATACCGTATATACTCGAGTATAAGTCGACCCGAATATAAGCCGAGGCACCTAATTTTACCACAAAAACCTGGGAACACTTATTGACTCGAGTATAAGCCTAGGGTGGGAAATGCAGCTCTACCCGTACCCAGAACTCATAGTGCCAGATATGCCCCACAGTGCCTGATATGCCACACAGTGCCAGATATGCCACACAGTGCCCCACAGTGCCAGATATGCCACACAGTGCCAGATATGCCACACAGTGCCAGATGTGCCCCACAGTGCCAGATGTGCCAGGTGTGCCCCACGGTGCCAGGTGTGCCGCACAGTTCCAGGTGTGCCAGATATGCCCCACAGTGCCAGGTGTGCCAGATATGCCCCACGGTGCCAGATATGCCCCACAGTGCCAGGTGTGCCAGATATGCCCCACAGTGCTAGATACTTACCCTCCGTCGCTCCCGCGCTGACTTCTGAAGGAGGGACACGGAGAGCGCAGCGCGCGGCTCTCCTGTGTCCCTCCTGCGTCTCCGGCGGCAGCGGCGTGTGTTAAAGGAAGTGCCGGTTCGTGTACTTCCTTTACCACACAGACGCCGCTGCCGCCGGAGATGCAGGAGGGACACAGGAGAGCCGCGCGCTGTGCTCTCCGTGTCCCTCTTAAAGCTGACTCGAGTATAAGTCGAGGTGGCTTTTTCAGCACAAAAAAAAAGTGCTGAAAAAGTAATCTTATACTCGAGTATATACGGCAGAGCCGTAACTACGTGTGTGCCAAGGGGGCTTGGCACACAGCGCAGTTGCCCTGGGGGCGCACGGCCAGCGGCATGTAATGAGTCAAATTGACTCATTACATGCCGCCTCTGTGTGCGCCGTGCGCCGCGCTGGAGGAGAGAGACCAGCGCCGGAGGCAGCGGACAAGGAGGGGGAGCAGGGAGCCGCAGCAGCGCTATGTTATTGGTAGTAAGCGCCGCTGCAGCATCCCCCTCTCCTTCCGTATTGGCTGCCCGGCAGCCAATACAGAAGGAGAGGGGGATGCTGCAGCGGCGCTTACTACCAATAACATAGCGCTGCTGCGGCTCCCTGCTCCCCCTCCCTCCTCCTACTTCTCATCTCACTGCCGCCACCGAGGGAGCAGCACGAGGAGCCTGTCAGCGGGGAGAAGGTAAGTATATTCCCCCCCCCTCTCTCTCTCTCTCTCTCTCTCTCTCTCTCTGTCTCTGTCTCTGTCTCTCTCTCTCTCTGTCTCTCTCTCGGACACCGCCTGCCGCAATGTGTAAAAAATGGGACTGGCTGCCGCAATGTGTAAAAAATGGGACTGGCTGCCGCAATGTGTAAAAAATGGGGATGGCTGCCGCAAAGTGTAAAATGGGACTGGCTGCCGCAATGTGTAAAAAATGGGACTGGCTGCCGCAATGTGTAAAATGGGACTGGCTGCCGCAATGTGTAAAAAATGGGGACTGGCTGCCGCAATGTGTAAAATGGGGTCCTGGCTGCCGCAATGTGTATAATGGGACTGGCTGCCGCAATGTGTAAAAAGGGGGACTGGCTGCCGCAATGTGTATAAAGGGGGACACCGTCTGCCGTAATGTGTAAAAACGGGGACGCTGTCTGCTGTAATTGTAAAAAAGGGACGCTGTCTGCCGCAATGTGTAAAAAGAAGGACCGGCTGCTGTAATGTGTAAAAAGGGGGACTGGCTGCCGCAATGTGTAAAAAGGGGGACACTGTCTGCTGTAATGTATAAAAGGGGCTCTACCTGGTGTAGTGGCGCTACTGTGCAGCGTAATTTGAATAATGTAGACTACTGTGCACCGTAGTATGAATTGCTATTATTTTGTGACCACGCCCCTTCCCCGTGAAGCCACGCCCCTAGAAATTTTTTGCGCGCTTACGGCGCGCTCTGCCCCTATCTTACATGGGGGGGCGCCACTCTCGTTTCTTGCACACAGCGCTAAAATGCCTAGTTACGGCACTGATATACGGTATATATACATACATACATACATACAGTATATACATACTTACACAGTATATCTATACATCTATCTATCTATCTATCTATCTATCTATCTATCTATCTATCTATATTGGGTTACTGACAATTTTTTTTGGATCACTTTCTTTAACATTGAACAACTATTATTGAGCTAAAAAATTAGATGTTATCAATGAATGGAAATATTTGGAATGAATAGGTGATTGCTTAATATCCTAAAACCAGCAAACAGCAGTAAAGTAGTAACCTACAGTACTGCAGAGAGTATACATAAAACTGCAGCAGATTTTATTACCTCTTCTAATAACTAATCTGTATGAAAAGATATTAGCAGTACATATAACAGTGATGGGTTTTGTACAGTCTAATCCTGAAATCATGTACAGAGCATCTACCTATAATTACACAGTCAGTGATTATTATATGCTCTACATTGTAATACCCACATAACCGGCTATATATGTTTTCAGTAGCAGCAATGCTATAAAAAACACCACAATAATGTATAGAAAATCTAGATTGCTTTACAGGCCTCCTCCTGGCATTGATCAGATAAGTCTGTTTACGGCAATTGACACTGCAGGTGGACGTCTTTGTGACATAAAAGGCTGAAGAGTCGGTGACAATAGATAATGATTCGCTGCTAAAATCTACTTGAAAATGCTTTTTCTCTGCAGAGAGGCTACACGGGTGCAGAGATAATCCTCCGCAGTAATAAAAGATATGTCTTTCTTTCTGATGTGTGAAATTATGTTCCTAAGACTCCAGGAATACTTGTTTGCAATATGCATCTGTCATCGTAACTTAAATTATTAAGGGTAATTGCACCGCTGTCACATAAACAGAGTTACATGTGTGTGTTTTATTTTACGGTCTATTTCTAAACTCAGATCAGCATGGCGTGCGAGAGGTAAGTTAGAAACATGAGGGACTATAAACTGAATGATTAGAACAACACTCGGAGAAACGCATTTTAGCAAAGCATTTGCGAGCCACCATCAGGAGCAAATATGAGTGTACTCAATGTTTTCATATTACACAAAAATTGCAGAGACAGCAATATGGCAACGTGCACAGCGATCCAAAGTATAGCAGCAGGTGGCAGAGCTGTAGCAGGGGGATAATGCACCTTGGTTCGTCTCTGGCCCGGCATATGTGATGTTATGATGTCATAAGAGAGAGATGGGCAACCACCTGGATAAGGAAGCTGAGCTGCCGTCAAGTACTAAGGTCGTGAGTGTATTCAGGGTACAGTATAAAGGACCCTGCAAGCTAAATATATGTGCCCTTGTCAGAGACGGTTATGTGCCCTGGGCAGCAGCACAAGCCAGAAAATGGTAACAGGTAATCCACAATTTGGAAATGAGAAATGCCCCAATTGATGGCCAGGAGGTAATCACCTAGCACTGAGTGCCACATGAGCTATCACCTAGCACTGAGTGTCAGGTTAGTTTTCAATTTATGGGAATAGAAGCTGTGACTCTAAGTCCAGACAACTGCAGGGTGTCCTGCTCCTCTGGCACTCAGGAGAGACTCCCTGTTATTTGGAAGTTTCCAGGAAATGTTCCAGGACAGTACTGTAGGTATGTTGGACATGAAAACTGTAGCATAATACTATCGTAAAATGTTAATAACAAGAGTAAAGTCAACCAATAATCTTGAAGAGATTGGGAAGGGGTCTCTTCCTCCATCTTCTATAATAATAGATGTCCCTAAGAGATACACTAGTAGGTTCAGTGTATATTTACAAAGCATCAATTTTTGCCTGCCGCCACTTCTCACCGGGTTTGCCTCAACATTTAAAGCGCCAGCGATATTAAGTGCAAGGCCCAGTGTTTGCTACATGTTATGTTGGTGACGCTTTAAATTTCGAGTTCAAACTTGCCAAGAAGAGGCAGCTTAAGAAGATATGTGTCCATGTACACTAGGTCACCCTATTCCCGCCTATCAAAGAGTGAGGGAATGTAAATCTAATATACAGTATGCTCAAAGTGCCTTTTGGTATAATTTATTGTATGCCACATAAATGGAGGAATAGCCTCAGCTAAGTGGGGGTCCATAATGCAAAGACTGGGGCAACGAGACAGCAGAGTGACTCCCATTTTGGATGCTGACCTCTGCACCAGAGTATAACAATGGAATTACAGTTTCATATTCTATTAGGAAACCTGTGTTGTACTGTATATTAGACATAACTAGTTGTTCTCATGGAAGCAGCCGCTGCTTTAATCTCTGCTAATTAAAACATTATTTCTGCAGTGGACTGGGAATTGGCTACAGTCTGAGAGAGCAAAATGAGAATCACTAACTCTATAAAATTAGACTGAGCTCACTAAAGGTACTTTGCTAAGAACAGAACATGCGGACGTGCAGTGCATTCAGTGGTGTTCAAATGCCCATCTGCCTCGCCCAGACAGAGCCGCGAGCTTTGGAGAGCGCCCCTGTGAGAGTAATGCGTGCGACCGCTAGGATAATTGCAGGCACATATGCGAATGAGCCCCAACAACTGACAGTAAAGTCCTGCTTACTTTCCCTTTGAGACCGCCCCTTTCTACTGTTCCTATTTCCTTCTACAGTAACTAATGACACCACTAATTACTGTACAGCCATACAGTATTTATGTTTTACAAATATTCTGGAATGAGGTGAAATTTTGACTGTGTTCATTTCATGGAAAACATTCACCATTTTATCGTTTTTATTGCGTTGGTAAAACGACACAAAAAATTGCTCTTTTATACATTACGTTTTCCTGTATGGTGAGAACGGAACTCCAGTAAAATTATAAGCTGGTGCGTTATTATACACCTACAAGGTCCCACTTAATTCACTCTAAAACTGACAAGTTAGCTTTACCGTAACGTAAATACTGTATCTCACCCCAAGGAAAGTCTCATTGTGACATAAGCCTAGCAGGTGGCTCCCAAACAGTTTACGTTTTCCAGGGCTCCTCATAGAATCACAAGTGAAATAATTATCTGCACTTGTGGATCTTTTATTATAAATAAGTTGTAATAAATGATAATAATAATAATAATAATAATAATAATAACAATAATAATATTAATAATAATAATTATTACTATAAAATAGAATCTTTTAAAATGTTTCTGAAAGTAATGAATACACATATCTACCTCTGTGTGATCCACTGGCCGATAGCATAGGCTGCATTATTTCCCTGCAGTTAGAAAGATGCACTAATCGATATATTTTCTGCAAAAATAAGAACATAGTGGAATATTAAAGTTTGGAGAGAGATAAAGTACCAATCAATTAACTTCTAACTGTCATGCTACGGGATGTACTAGAAAAATGACAGAAGCTGATTGGTTGGTGCCAGAAATGGGCTGAGCTTAATATGTTTGGTTTACGAATATAGATTTCAACGGCCCTCACTCTGGATATTGTGGGTGTAGATACAACATGGGTGGGGCATCTAACTGACAAAGCCAGATCCACATACTGTAAAAAAAACATTGTAAAAAGCCAGATCCGCATAAAAAATACACTAAAAAAAAAAGCCAGATCCACATAAAATAAATTGAAAAAGTCAGATCCACATTAAAAAATACTGAAAAAAAACAGATCCACATAAAAAGCACTGAAAAAGCCAGATTCATTTACAAAAATGTAAAAAGCCAAATACAGATAAAAAAATTTGAAAAAGCCAAATCCACATAAAAAAAACATTGAAAAACCCAGAGCCACATAGAAAACACTGAAAAAGCCAGATTAACATAAAAAAAACATTGAAAAAACCCAGAGCCACGTAGAAAACACTGAAAAAGCCAGATTGACATAAAAAACATTGAAAAACCCAGATCCACATAAAAAAACATTGAAAAACCCAGATCCACATAGAAAACACTGAAAAAGCCAGATTAACATAAAAAAACATTGAAAAACCCAGATCCACGAAGAAAACACTGAAAACGCCACATTAAAAAAAATACAGAAAAAACAGATCCACATAAAAAGCACTGAAAAGCCACATTCACATAGAATAAATTGAACAAGCCAGATCCACAAAAATAAATAGAAAAAGCCAGGTCCATATAAAAACACTGAAAAAGCCAGATCCTCATGAGAGGCATTTTACTTCCAGGATCTCCTCCGGGCCCTTAACAGTCAGGAGGTGGAAGCTGGGCAGTGCTGGATGAGACAGATCCCCTCTCTCAGAGCTCTCTCACTGTGGAGAGGTCCCTGCAGCCGACCCCCGGCTGCTCTGGCGGAGCGGCCCTGGCACACAGACCCTGCCAACCTGTCCGCTCCAGAGCATTTACTAAGCGGGCAGCCATGGAGAGAGTGACAGTGGTGACATTTCAAATGTGCGCTCTTATTGGTTCGTGGACGGCATGACATTTAATATGCCACCAGCACCATCTCCACATCCATGGCTGCCTTGGTGCCCCCCACACTGTGGCGCTCTACTCAGTCACATAGCAAAAATATGTTGTTGAGACATGGGCGCTCATAAGACACTGTCCCAGAGAAGAGCTAGAAGAAGAGTGAAAACTTACACTATAACTCTGCATGGTGTCCAGACCCCGTCAGCATAATGCACATGCCCAGGGATTGTGCTGCACATGCATCGCTGAGTGGTGATAGGGAACTGCAGAAGGGTAGCCCGTAGGCTGCAATGGGGAACCACCATCTGCAGATGGCACTAGCTACTGGCTTGGTAAATCTCTCAATATAGCAGCCCCCATAGAAAGTAACCTATGAAGGCTGCTTTGTGTTCAAAAACAGAGAACCACAGTAGATTTACGATGAGAAAATTTATTTTGATAAATACAGTACCACTATATATCAGATGTTGACAAAAGGTGAGCCTTTGGGACACAAGAGATATAGGACATTATGATTCATTGTTAGACTAACAGGAGAGCTGAGTATAGATTTTTTTCTTCAATCAAGATGTTTAAAAAGTCCAAAGAAAGATGGATCCTGATGCCATTTCTAGAACTGTGGTAAATAGCTGGCTCATGGGCATATGGCAGAGCTTAACAGTTTTGTGTAAGGAGCGACAAGTTATTAGAGAAAACTGGGAAAGCAAGGTGGTGAGTATAGAGTCCAAGGCCACTCCACCCTAGAGAAGAAACCAGATATGGAGGAGCAGAAAATAACTATCTGATAACAGCTTTGGAACCAGGTCAGTAAATAGAAGTCTAGTCTAGTCTTAGTTTACAAAAAATAAGAAAGTATCATTAAACTGCTGAAACAATTTTGAGAGTTTTAGGACAGTACCAATTTTTTTGTAGATGCCATGGAGGGGTGCGTCCAAGCTGTTGACCAACATGGTTGGAGGAGTTCCAGGCAGGAACAGCAAGACAAAGATTGAAGGGTAGTAAAGTCATGAGGAGGTTCCATAATATTGAGGATGGCATTCTTACTCAGGGAGACAACCTGCAACCTGAAACGTGTGTCTGCCAGTGACCAGTCTGCTATACTAGCTACACAGCCAGCTACTTTGCTTCAAGTATGAGAATCCCGAAGCTAGAGGAAGGAGCAAAGAGATCTTACAGCTGTCACTGAACCTGGTGGGAAGGACAGAAGAAACAGACTCTGAATGTGAGAATCTTACCACCAGCCAGGAGGTTATAGAGACTGGGATGACAAGAGGAACCATCCCGCCCTGCACCCTGACTCACAAGTCTCACAGATCAAGCTACCAGAATAATGAGCAGAGTTAACATGAAGAGACCAGGCTGTCAGATAGGTGGAGAGGCCAACTGTTCTAGCCATAACCAAGGGACTGCCTGAACAAGCTGCATGAGAGTCGGAGGGAGTTCTATACAACAGGTTAAAGTGAACCAGGCATCAGGTCAAAGGTAAAGAAGAAAGCGGGACACCGGTACAGAGATCTAGGGATAGTTCAGTGGCCGTCCGTTGGTCTGCTGTTGGTTCTGTTTCTTTATGGACTTTCTATCACTCTGCTGCTGATTTTGCTGATGCAATGTAGCTATTTCTGTCTTGACATATAGTGATGAGAGATACTGGAGGACATTACAGGCTGCTTAAGACAGAGGTATTGCCCTTCTCTGCTGGGACTTCTCTGGCCTCACCTAAACCTAACATGGAAGTGAATATAAATTTAGGAGGCAACTTTTCCTTTTTTCACTACTGTACATCTATTGCTGCCTACAGAGGAATAGTGTGTAGGTACTGTTTAGTGCACCACTTAGGTATCCGGACTATAGAGCTGCACTAAAAAGGTCTACAGTCAATAGGTCTACCACTAATGGTAGACATGCATTAGGTAGACAGGGTCAAAAGGTCGACATGTAAAAGATAGACAGTTGAAAAGGTCGATAGAGTCAAAAGGTCAACATAATGGTCGACACACATATGGTAGATTCTTTTCATTTATTTATTTTTTCCATCTTTTTCATACTTTACCATAGACGTGGACTATGATTGGGATAAGTAACCTTGCCCGAAGCATGGCAAAATTCAAGGGGACGCAACGCATGGAGTTTGTTTGTGGCAGAAAAGTCACAAAACACTCAAAAAACCAAAACCACAAATTGTGTCTACCATTTCCATGTCGACCTTTTGACCCTGTTGGCATTTCCTACTGTCTACCTATTCTATGTCGACCTTTTGACCATGTCGACCTCATGCATGACTACCTTTAGTGGTAGACCGATTGACTGTAGACCTTTTCAGTGTAGATCTAATAATTCACAACCCACCGCACATAGGTGGTTATTCCGAGTTGTTCGCTCGCTAGCAGTTTTTAGCAGCCGTGCAAACACTATGCCGCCGCCCTCTGGGAGTGCATTTTAGCTTAGCAGAAGTGAAAACGAAAGGATCGCAGAGCGGCGGCAAACTTCTTTTGAGCAGTTTTAGAGTAGCTCAATACCTACTCAGCGCTTGCGATGACTTCAGAATGTTCAGTTCCTGTTTTGACGTCACGAACACGCCCTGCATTCGCCCAGGCACGCCTGCGTTTTTCTTGGCACGCCTGCGTTTTTGCAAACCCTCCTTGAAAATGGTCAGTTGACACCCAGAAATGCCCACTTCCTGTCAATCACTAGCGGCCAGCAGTGCGACTGAAAAGCTACGCTAGACCATGTGTGAAACTACATTGTTCGTTGCAATTGTACGACGTGCGTGTGCAGTGTGCCGCATATGCATGCGCAGAAGTGCCGTTTTTTGCCTCACCGCTGTACAGCAAAGAATGCAGCTAGCGATCAACTCGGAATGACCCCCCATTACCACACACAGTAACCATACTGGTGATACAGAGTGACAATGGACCCTACTTACTTTTAGTAGGGGGGCTGCCTCTACCCCCGTGCCCTGCGCAATGGATATGGCCGGACCGATAGGTATATGACTGGTACTGCCGCTCAGAGTGCCAGAATCACCCTGCTATGGCATTGGACAAATATGCACCTACTGTATTTTACCAGATGAATTCAGACTTTGGGGGTAATTCAGCGTTGATCGCTATTTGGAGAATTTGCAAACAGTGGATTTTTGGATGTCTGCACATGCGCAGCATTCGTATTGTGCGTGCACAGGCTTTCACTATACAATTGCATCCCTGAAGGATCTTTAAGAAATATGCCCCTAAATGCTGAAATAAAAATGATTAAGAATCCATACAAATTACTACCTTAAGATTTAGCAAAAGAAAACAAAAGTGACACATTTGATTTATGTGTGTTTGTAGTTACTGGCGTTACATTTTCATACAATTTGTGATCATATTTACATTAATCAAATGATGTGCTATGGTCATTAACTCAGGAAAATCAGTTTCCAGTATTCTAGGGAAGTTACCATATTTAAAGGCAGAAACATCATGTATATACAGTGATCGAAGTGGGCCGGAATGCAGCGGTATGGCATACCGGCACTTTGCCACTAACCCGGAAGTTTTTTTTTTATTGCAGTGTGCAGACTCAAGTCTGAGCTTATGTATGTATGTGTAGGAGGATAACCTCTAGGTTGATCCTAAAAACCCATTCTAGGGATCAGAAGAAAAACTGATTTAAAAATCTATGCATCAAGGATAAAAAGTAAATTAATAATAATAAAAGTGCTTATCTTGAAGAAGAAGAGCATGGAACAGGTGTCAGCCAACGCATTTCGTCCAGTTTGGACTTCATCAAGGGGTCACCTCATCATCCCTTGATGAAGTCCAAACTGGACAAAACGCGTCGGATGATACCTGTTCCATGCTCTTCTTCTTCAAGATAAGCACTTTTATTATTATTATTCATTTACTTTTTATCCTTGATACATATCTATGTAAATGTGTAGGAAGTTATCCTCCTACACATTTACATTTTTTTAGAGCGTGTATTTTACCCTTCTAATTGCTATTGCTATTAATGGAATAAAACTTTGTATATATTTTTTACACAGCCTAACTCTTTGAAATGTCACCAGTCGTCGCTTAAGAGTACCTTATCTATTTTACTTATAATATATATATATATATATATATATATTATAGCGATATTATTGTGTATGGTTACTGTTTATATCAGTAGTGCTAATTGTTTGCATTTATGTCCAGGTTAAAGTCGAGTACGAAGAAAAAATATTTTATTTGTTGCAATTCTCCATCCAAAAAGAAATGATCCCCACTGATACAATGTTATACATAAACTTTCTCCCTACTTGAAGAACAAGGTGGAAACCTTTCCATGTCACTGGTTCCAGACCATTAGATCGCCACTTGTAGTAGCCTGTATTACTCTTATCTGTGTAACTCTGCGACTGCAGTGCTGCATCCATCCGCAGGCAAAAGTATCTGTCATCATTGTCGCACATTTGTGCTGTACCATACTTGGTGCTGGAGATCTGGCTAAAATCTGCTGTACTCTTGCGTACGCTTAACGGCGGCTAGCACATTATCTGACTGCACGACACGCCCTCAAGCAAGTGACGTGTGAACGCCCTATTGTCGCCCTCTTGCTGGCGAGTTACACCCACTCAATCACAAGCGGGAAGGCGCAGAGATACGCACGGCTCTAAATTGCTCCTGATTGCGTATACGCAGCTAGGACACATGCGCTGTGAGAAAAACCGCAAAATCCATGCGCAGAACAGACTTGCGTTCAACTGTGAATCATGTGCACAGGTAAATGGACTGCCCGGTGGCAGCAATCGCAATTTAATTGCAGTCGCAGCAACTGTGGACAGGGCTGGATTATGGCTTTGTGGGGCCCAGGGCACTTAAGACAGGGGGGCCCTCCCCCCCCCCCCCCCTTTGCCAGTGACTAGCACACATTGCAGAAAGTTTCTGAGGCATTGCCTAATCGCGGGCGACATGGCAACTCCCCTTATGCAAATTACGGGAAACTCATTTTTTTCATAGATTTGGCCCCCCAGCCAGGGTCATATCCACAGGGGGTGCGATCAGTGTGATCACTGGCCCCTACACAGGCAGAAGAGGCTGCTGCTGGCCAATCAGCACTGTGCTGGCTGGAGCACAATACTGCTGCTGTCAGGACGAGGAGTGGGGGGGTCAGGGGTCAGCAGTGGACCTGGGTAATTAGTACCCGCTCCATCCCGTGTCGACTGCGCTGTAGTGTGCATGGCATTTCCCTCCCCCTCCTCTCAGGCAGCGCAAAGATTCACTGATTCTGTAATCTCCAGCCTCCACTGCCGCTGAAGATTACAGAATCAGTGAGTCCACGTGCTGTGGCATAGCTGCTCCGTCAGGGGGGGCCCCTAAAACACGAGGGCCCAGGGTACTTACCCCCTTAATCCAGCTCTGACTGTGGACGACCCCCTGAAGCCGCAGCTAGGCTTCATATGCAGGCAATCCGTCGCCATTTCCTTGATCAGAGCGGCTGCGTGTGATGTCATGCAGCCTCCCCAAAAATGCAGCTGATCCTCCCCCGCAGTGCTTGGTCGCTGCCCCTCACCCGCTCCACAAATGCCTCTACCTGTCAATCAAGCAGAGGCGTTCGCAGCCACTGCTATCAGATTCCATTGGCTGCTAGCGCACGCGTAGGACGGGACCTGCATGTGCGTATTGCTGCCGCAGCCAGGGTTATTGCGGTTGCATCCTGAATAACCCCCAGACTCCTCAGTCACCAGTGACGCATACACTCTGGCAGCAGGCCAGTAACAAATACACTGGTTAATACAATGGACTTCATGTATATTTATGTACCTGTAGAGTTAACGGCAGTAATGACACATACAGAAAATAGATTGTGTTTTGCACCAGGCAGTGTGTGGTAACAATAATAGAAAATCTACAAGATAAGGACGCAGGTAATGAAGCGCCCGGGGTGTGTAAGCACCTATACAGAGATAATGACAACAGAGACAATGCATTTACATTCATTACAACTGTGATTTAGAGAAAAGTGGGGGATGATTGGTTTTCAATGGATTTTGAGTCACTATAGACCTAACTGATGATGATAATAACTGTAGATTTGTGTATGGAGCTCCTGGATGCTAGGTGGAACCAAGATGGCCACAGCATCATTACCTGATACAGTGGGGGCTTGGCAAAACGTAACTTCCGCCAACCAATATGACATACATCTACAAGACTCTTTTCAAATAGATAATATACATTACATTACATGCGCATGGGTGCATTATCAGTGTGGCAGGGGAGTGGCGATTGTGCAAACAGTGAAACCTTACACCAGGGCTGCTGTCTGTGGGCCCAGGAGAGCCAGGATGTGTAGCCAAATTCCTGGAGGTATGGCTACTCCCCCTCAGAAACTGGATGAAAAATACACAGCAGAAGGGTATGTTTCTCCCCTTCCAAACTTGCTGGGCCCTCATTGGTTCCTCCTCCAAAGCTTGCTGGGCCCTCACTGGTTCCCAAAGCTTGCTGGGCCCTCACTGGTTCCTCCTCCAAAGCTTGCTGGGCCCTCACTGGTTCCCAAAGCTTGCTGGGCCCTCACTGGTTCCTGTGCCTGGGTAATTAGTATTTAGTACCAACGCTCTTGGCACCCCTGCATATAATGCAAAGTGTGCAAATGTGAGGAAGATTGAGACAAAATCCTGGAAGTTGGGATAGGTCCTGGAGACTCGTCCAGATTTGGTTATAATAGGGGTGAAGGTGAATGAGAGGTTTGGCCTTTTTAAAATTGATTGGACTGAACTGCAGACATTGGACTGTCCTGAGTCCTGACAAGTTATTTCTAAACTGGGTCTCTGTCTGCATTGGCTTGATGAACTTGGACACACCTGTGGAGATGCAGCTGATGGATCTACAGATTCAGATGACCTTAGAAGATAGGGAACAAATCCCAGAACTTGGTACATATGTAATGTAATACCCCATAGTTATTGTATAAAGGGAAAAAAGGGGACCCCCTGGTTTTTTTTCTCCACACAAGCAGTGCTGTCTCAATTCAGCCCCATTGCATCACGTAGGGTGAACTTTAGTGACCCTGTCAGGCTTGCCGACAGGGAATTTGGCGCCACTGTAGACTAGAAAACTGTCCCTGGGCAGCCATCAACAGCAAAGGCTGGGAATATCACCCTCCAGCTGATTAGGGCTCAGTGTGCTAGGCAGAAGTCCCAAAGGGGCTGTTTGTTACCAGGGGTGCTGAGGCGAATTGTGCTTCATGGTCCTGAGCAGTGGAGGTGGGACCCCGAGAGAGACGAGGATAAAAGGAGCAGCCGGGGGGGGGGAAGGAGGAAACTCAGGAGATGGGGAAGCGTATCTGAGGAGCCACAGCTATGTAGTGTCTGTAGCAGCACTGTCCGATGGGGAGGTGGATTGCCTAGCAGCCAGGAGGACTGAACTGGCCGGCACGATCTGAGGGTCAGTGGCTGTGTGGCACATGTTAGGGGACCTGGCGTGGTGTGATCCTAGGTGGACTCCTGTGGAGACCCCTACTGGAAAGTCCCAGGACTGCAGTCACAAAGACAGCGAGAGGGCTGCCCTTGCTGCTGCTGCCAGACCAGATGGAAGAAGCATCACGGAGCAGTCCGTTGTGATTGTGATAGGAGAAGGACCCAGAGGAGATCCAGGAGAAGACCTACAATGCAAACAAGTTGAGCAGGCAGTGAGAGGGCAGCATGAGCCACATAAGGATTCCGCAAGGCCCCCTTGCCTAAAGACCCAGTTGGCGCATTCACTTCACCAACGTCAAGACCCTGAGAGGATCCTCTGCTGCTATATGTGGAGGACGGCATGGACAGAAGCCAGAGCAGAGAGGAAGACTCCTACCAGAGTACAGAGGACAGGGCCGGCTGGAGTGAGCAGATGCCCGGACAGCAGGCCCCTGTACAAGAGCTCGGTCGTGTGCAGCATCCCGGGTTGCGCTAAAGACGTGGAGCCAGTTGAAAGTGGAGGAAGAGCCGCAGCTTGGGGTGAGACACTACTTAGACACTTCCACTGCAATACTCTGCCCAACTGTGATAGAAAAAAGGGGGTAGGCTCCCCTTCCTCTCTAAGTGCCCAATTGGGAAAAGTCACTAGGGGTAGGCTACCCATCTTTACTAACCCTGCCAAAGTTTAAAGTTATTTGGGGGTAGGCTCCGCATACTAGGGCTTCCTGCTAAATTAACAAGTGGTTAGGGGGCAGATGCCCCTGTTATGCTTCAGTTCCTTTTGTAGAAATAAGGATACGCTCCCTTGTTTTACCTCCCTTCCCCTAGGATATTCTTGCTAGGAAGCAAACGCTGATGTTTTCATGTCATAGTGAATTCTCAAAATGCTGACAGGTTAATGCTTTTGTCTTCTGAATGCTGGACTCTATGGGGGTAATTCAAACTGGATCGCTGCAGCGTGCGCACCCCGGGAGCCCAGTGAGATGCTAACAGCATCTCTGGGCTGCGATCGCCTCTGCCTGATTGACAGGGAGAGGCGGTCCCGGGGTGGGAGGGGTGTGTCAATAGCGTTAGAACACCATTGGTGGGGCGCGAACCGGACTACGCAGGCGTGTCTGGACCATTGCGGTGGTAGGCCACGGCAGCTGCGTGACATCACACGCAGCTGCTGCAACCCGGTACGTGGCGGGTAGCTGCCTGCCAGTGCGCAGGAGCTGCTCAGACAGGGAGCTACTCACCAGGTGCAAAAGCATCGCCGCTGTGCAATGCTTATGCACCCTCTGTGGGGGGGGGGGGGGGGGAGGTCCTGACATGTGGAGCGGGCTAGCCCTGTGCAGGGCGTCCCCCCGCATGTCAGAGTGAGTAATCGTAGATGTGCTAAATTTAGAACCTCTATGATCAGATCTGAATTACCCCCTATGTGCTATGAGCTAAACCTGCAGGACTTTATGTTAATTAGGAGATGTGCGCCAGACCAAATCTTGAGTTTGGGTTTTGGTTTTGGATGGGTTTTTTTATAGAAAAAAATCATAAAAAAAGCTAAAATCACAGATTTTGGGGCTGTTTTTGTTCCTACAGTATTATTAACCTCAATAACATTCATTTCCACTCATTTCCAGTCAGTTTTGACCACATAGCAATATTGTTTTCATCCAGCATTGGATTTTAATAATAATAATAATAATAATAATAATAATTTTATTTATACAGCGCCCCTTCTCCAATAGGACTCAAGGTGCTTAACAGATACATAGCATAATATAGTACAGAAAATAATGAAGTACAGAACAGCTATTCATAAAATACAGTAGCATGGAGATACTAAAGGGATAATTATGGAAGTGCTTGAGTAAACAGGAAAGTCTTAAGTCTACTTTTGAAGGATTCTATAGTTGGGGCCTCTCGCACTGAGCGGGGAAGTGAGTTCCATAGAGTCGGAGCCGCATGACTAAGAGCTCGACCCCCATATGAATTACGGGAGATTCTAGGTACTGCTAAAAGTCCTTCATCTACAGATCGCAGTAATTGAGTGGGGCAGTAGTATGGGGTCAGTAGCTGCTTCAGGTACCTTGGACCCTGGTCCAGTGCCGTAACTGGGTATTTTAGCACTGTGTGCAAGAAACGGCAATGGCGCGCCTCCCCCCCCCCCCCCCAAAGGAAGACATACTACGGTGCATAGTAGTCTCCATTATTCAAATTACACTGCACAGTAGCGCCACTACACCAGGTAGAGCCCATTTTTACACATTACGGCAGACAGTCACCCTTTTTACATATTACGGCAGACAGTGTCCCCTTTTACACATTACGGCAGACAGCGTCCCCCTTTTTACACAATACGGCAGACAGCATCCCCCTTTTTACACATTACGGTAGACAGCGTCCCCTTTTTACACATTACGGCAGACAGCGTTCCCTTTTTACACATCACGGCAGGCAGCGTCCCCCTTTTACACATTACGGCAGGCAGCTTCCCCTTTTTACTAGAGATGTGCACCGGAAATTTTTCGGGTTTTGTGTTTTGGTTTTGGATTCGATTCTGCGGCCGTATTTTGGATTCGGACGCGTTTTGGCAAAACCTCCCTGAAAATTTTTTGTCGGATTTGGGTGTGTTTTGGATTCGGGTGTTTTTTTTTAGAAAAAACCCTCAAAAACAGCTTAAATCATAGAAATTGGGGGAAATTTTGATCCCATAGTATTATTAACCTCAATAACCACAATTTCCACTCATTTTCAGTCTATTCTGAACACCTCACACCTCACAATATTATTTTTAGTCCTAAAATTTGAACCGAGGTCGCTGGATGACTAAGCTAAGCGACCCAAGTGGCCGACACAAACACCTGGCCCATCTAGGAGTGGCACTGCAGTGTCAGGCAGGATGGCACTTAAAAAATAGTCCCCAAAAAGCACATGATGCAAAGATAAATAAATAAAAAAAAGAGGTGCAAGATGGAATTGTCCTTGGGCCCTCCCACCCACCCTTATGTTGTATAAACAGGACATGCACACTTTAACAAACCCATAATTTCAGCGACAGGGTCTGCCACATGACTGTGGCTGAAATTACTGGTTGGTTTGGGCCCCCACCAAAAAAGAAGCAATCAATCTCTCCTTGCACAAACTGGCTCTACAGAGGCAAGATGTCCACCTCCTCCTCATTCTCCGATTCATCACCCTTTTCACTGTGTACACCCCCCTCCTCACAGAGTATTAATTCGTCCCCACTGGAATCCACCATCTCAGGTCCCTGTGTACTTTCTGGAGGCAATTGCTGTTGAATGTCTCCATGGAGGAATTGATTATAATTAGTGATGAGCGGGTTCGGTTCCTCGGAATCCGAACCGCCCCCCCCCCCCCGAACTTCACCCATTTTACACGGTTCCGAGGCAGACTCGGATCTTCCCGCCTTGCTCGGTTAACCCGAGCGCGCCCGAACGTCATCATCCCGCTGTCAGATTCTCGCGAGACTCATATTTTATATAAGGAGCTGCGCGTCGCCGCCATTTTCACTCATGCATTGGAGATGATAGGGAGAGGACGTGCTGGTTTCTCTCAGTTTCTGTGTTCAGTGTGCTGCAAATATCTGTGCTCAGTGTGCTGCAAATATCTGTGCTCAGTGTGCTTGCAAATATCTGTGCTCAGTGTGCTGAAAATATCTACCTTCTCTGCCTGAAAAACGCTCCATATCTGTGCTGCATTGTAGTATATAGTAGGAGGACAGTGCAGAATTTTGCTGACCAGTGACCACCAGTATTATATAGCAGTACGATACAGTAGTCCACTGCTCTACCTACCTCTGTGTCGTCAAGTATACTATCCATCCATACCTGTGGTGCATTTTAGTTGTGTGCAGTATATATAGTAGGAGGACAGTGCAGAATTTTGCTGACCACCAGTATATAATATATAGCAGTACGGTACAGTATTCCACTGCTCTACCTACCTCTGTGTCGTCAAGTATACTATCCATCCATACCTGTGGTGCATTTTAGTTGTGCGCAGTATACATAGTAGGAGGACAGTGCAGAATTTTGCTGACCACCAGTATATAATATATAGCAGTACGGTACAGTAGTCCACTGCTCTACCTACCTCTGTGTCATCAAGTATACTATTCATCCATACTTGTGGTGCATTTTAGTTGTGCGTAGTGTATATAAAGGGGGAGGACAGTGCAGAATTTTGCTGACCACAGGTATATAATATATAGCAGTACGGTAGAGTAGGCCGCTGCTCTACTTACCTCTGTGTCGTCAAGTATACTATCCATCCATACCTGTGGTGCATTTTAGTTGTGCGCAGTATATATAGTAGGAGGACAGTGCAGAATTTTGCTGACCACCAATATATAATATATAGCAGTACGGTACAGTAGTCCACTGCTCTACCTACCTCTGCTCTACCTACCTCTGTGTCATCAAGTATTCTATCCATCCATACCTGTGGTGCATTTTAGTTGTGCGCAGTATATATAGTAGGAGGACAGTGCAGAATTTTGCTGACTACCAGTATATAATATATAGAAGTACGGTACAGTAGGCCACTGCTCTACCTACCTCTGTGTCGTCAAGTATACTATCCATCCATACCTGTGGTGCATTTTAGTTGTGCGCAGTATATATAGTAGGAGGACAGTGCAGAATTTTTCTGACCACCAGTATATAATATATAGCAGTACGGTACAGTAGTCCACTGCTCTACCTACCTCTGTGTCGTCAAGTATACTATCCATCCATACCTGTGGTGCATTTTAGGTGTGCGCAGTGTATATAGTAGGAGGACAGTGCAGAATTTTGCTGACCACCAGTATATGATATATAGCAGTACGGTACAGTAGGCCACTGCTCTACCTACCTCTGTGTCGTCAAGTATACTATCCATCCATACCTGTGGTGCATTTTAGTTGTGTGCAGTATATATAGTAGGAGGACAGTGCAGAATTTTGCTGACCACCAGTATATAATGTATAGCAGTACGGTACAGTAGGCCACTGCTCTACCTATCTCTGTGTCGTCAAGTATACTATCCATCTATACCTGTGGTGCATTTTAGTTGTGCGCAGTATATATAGTAGGAGGACAGTGCAGAATTTTGCTGACCACCAGTATATAATATATAGCAGTACGGTACAGTAGTCCACTGCTCTAACTACCTCTGTGTCTTCAAGTATACTATACATCCATACCTGTAGGGCATTTTAGTTGTGTGCAGTATATATAGTAGGAGGACAGTGCAGAATTTTGCTGACCACCAGTATATAATATATAGCAGTACGATACAGTAGGCCACTGCTCTACTAATCTCTGTGTCGTCAAGTATACTATCCATCCATACCTGTGGTGCATTTTAGTTGTGCGCAGTATATATAGTAGGAGGACAGTGCAGAATTTTGCTGACCACCAGTATATAATATATAGCAGTATGGTACAGTAGGCCACTGCTCTACCTACCTCTGTGTCGTCAAGTATACTATCCATCCATACCTGTGGTGCATTTTAGTTGTGTGCAGCATATATAGTAGGAGGACAGTGCATAATTTTGCTGACCACCAGTATATAATATATAGCAGTACGGTACAGTAAGCCATTGCTATTGATATATTACTGGCATATAATTCCACACATTAAAAAATGGAGAACAATGTGGAGGGTATAATAGGGAAAGATCAAGATCCACTTCTACCTCGTGCTGAAGCTGCTGCCAGTAGTCATGGCCGAGACCATGAAATGCCATCAACGTCGTCTGCCAAGGCCGATGCCCAATGTCATAGTAGAGAGCATGTAAAATCCAAAATACAAAAGTTCAGCAAAATGACCCAAAAATCAAAATTAAAAGCATCTGATGAGAAGCGTAAACTTGCCAATATGACATTTACGACACGGAGTGGCAAGGAACGGCTGAGGCCCTGGCCTATGTTCATGGCTAGTGGTACAGATTCACATGAGGATGGAAGCACTCATCCTCTCGCTAGAAAAATGAAAAGACAAGCTGGCAAAAGCACAGCAAAGAACTGTGCGTTCTTCTAAATCACAAATCCCCAAGGAGAGTCCAATTGTGTTGGTTGCGATGCCTGACCTTCCCAACACTGGACGGGAAGAGGTGGCACCTTCCACCATTTGCACACCCCCTGCAAGTGCTGGAAGGAGCACCCGCAGTCCAGTTCCTGATAGTCAAATTGAAGATGTCACTGTTGAAGTACACCAGGATAAGGATATGGGTGTTGCTAGCGCTGAGGAGGAAATTGACAAGGAGGATTCTGATGGTGAGGTGGTTTGTTTAAGGCTGGCACCCGGGGAGACACCTGTTGTCCATGGGACGAATATGGCCATTGACATGCCTGGTCAAATTACAAAAAAAATCACCTCGTTGGTGTGGAATTATTTTAACAGAAATGCGGACAAAATTTGTCAAGCCGTGTGTTGCCTTTGTCAAGCTGTAATAAGTAGGGGTAAGGACGTTAACCACCTAGGAACATCCTCCCTTATACGTCACCTGGAGCGCATTCATCAGAAGTCATTGACAAGTTCAAAAACTTTGGGTGACAGCGGAAGCAGTCCACTGACAACTAAATCCCTTCCTCTTGTACCCAAGCTCCTGCAAACCACACCACCAACTCCCTCAATTTCCTCCTTAGACAGGAAAGCCAATAGTCCTGCAGGCCATGTCACTGTCAAGTCTGACGAGTCCTCTCCTGCCTTGGATTCCTCCGATGCATCCTTGGGTGTAATGCCGACTGCTGCTGGCGCTGCTGTTGTTGCTGCTGGGAGTCGATCGTCATCCAAGAGGGGAAGTCGGAAGACCACTTGTACTACTTCCAGTAAGCAATTGACTGTCCAACAGTACTTTGCGAGGAAGATGAAATATCACAGCAGTCATCCTGCTGCAAAGCAGATAACTCAGGCCTTGGCAGCCTGGGTGGTGTTAAACGTGTGTCCAGTATCCACCTTTAATTCACAGGGGATTAGACAATTAATTGAGTTAGTGTGTCCCTGGTACCAAATACCATCTAGGTTCCACTTCTCTAGGCAGGCGATACCGAGAATGTACACAGACCTCAGAAAAAGAGTCACCAGTGTCCTAAAAAATGCAGTTGTACCCAATGTCCACTTAACCACGGACATGTGGACAAGTGGAGCAGGGCACACTCAGGACTATATGACTGTGATAGCCCACTGGGTAGATGTATTGCCTCCCGCAGCAAGAACAGCAGTGGCGGTACCAGTAGCAGCATCTCGCAAACGCCAACTCGTTCCTAGGCAGGCTACGCTTTGTATCACCGCTTTCCATAAGAGGCACACAGCTGACAACCTCTTACGGAATCTGAGGAACATCATCGCAGAATGGCGTACCCCAATTGGACTCTCCTGGGGATTTGTGACATCGGACAACGCCACCAATATTGTGCATGCATTACATGTGGGCAAATTCCAGCACGTCCCATGTTTTGCACATACATTGAATTTGGTGGTGCAGAATTATTTAAAAAACGAAAGGGGCATGCAAGAGATGCTGTTGGTGGCCCAAAGAATTGCGGGCCACTTTCGGCATTCAGCCACCGCATGCCAAAAACTGGAGCACCAGCAAACACTCCTGAACCTGCCCCGCCATCATCTGAAGCAAGAGGTGGTAACGAGGTGGAATTCAACCCTCTATATGCTTCAGAGGATGGAGGAGCAGCAAAAGGCGATTCAAGCCTATACAGCTACCTACGATATAGGCAAAGGAGGGGGAATGCACCTGACTCAAGCGCAGTGGAGAATGATTTCAACGTTGTGCAAGGTTCTGCAACCCTTTGAACTTGCTACACGTGAAGTCAGTTCAGACACTGCCAGCCTGAGTCAGGTCATTCCCCTCATCAAGCTTTTGCAGAAGAAGCTGGAGAGATTGAAGGAGGAGCTAAAACAGAGCGATTCCGCTAGGCATGTGAGACTTGTGGATGGAGGCCTTAATTCGCTTAACTAGGATTCCCGGGTGGTCAATCTGTTGAAATCAGAGCACTACATTTTGGCCACAGTGCTCGATCCTAGATTTAAAACCTACGTTGTATCTCTCTTTCCGGCAGACACAATTCTGCAGAATTCAAAGACCTGCTGGTGAGAAAATTGTCAAGTCAAGCGGAACGTGACCCGTCAACAGCTCCTCCTTTACATTCTCCTGCAACTGGGGCTGCGAGGAAAAGTCTAAGAAATCCGAGCTCACCCGCTGTCGGTGATGCAGGGCAGTCTGGAGTGAGTGCTGACATCTGGACCGGACTAAAGGACCTGCCAATGATTACTGACATGTAGTCTACTGTCACTGCATATAATTCTGTCACCATTGAAAGAATGGTGGAGGATTATATGAGTGACCGCATCCAAGTAGGCACGTCAGACACTCCGTACGTATACTGGCAGTAAAAAGAGGCAATTTGGAGGCCCTTGCACAAACTGGCTTTATTTTACCTAAGTTGCCCCCCCTCCAGTGTGTACTCCGAAAGACTGTTTAGTGCAGCCGCTCACCTTGTCAGCAATCGGCGTACGAGGTTACTTCCAGAAAATGTGGAGACGATGATGTTCATCAAAATTAATTATAATCAATTCCTCCATGGAGACATTCACCAGCAGCAATTGCCTCCAGAAAGTACACAGGGACCTGAGATGGTGGATTCCAGTGGGGAAGAATTAATAATCTGTGAGGAGGGGTATGTACACAGTGAAAGGGGTGAGGAATCGGACGATGAGGAGGAGGTGGACATCTTGCCTCTGTAGAGCCAGTTTGTGCAAGGAGAGAGTGATTGCTTCTTTTTTGGTGGGGGCCCAAACCAACCAGTCATTTCAGTCACAGAAGTGTGGCAGACTCTGTCGCTGAAATGATGGGTTTGTTAAAGTGTGCATGTCCTGTTTATACAACATAAGGGTGGGTGGGAGGACCCAAGGACAATTCCATCTTGCACCTCTTTTTTCTTTCATTTTTCTTTGCATCATGTGCTGTTTGGGGACTATTTTTTGAAGTGCCTTCCTGTCTGACACTGCAGTGCCACTCCTATATGGAAATTCAAAATAAAGGAAATATTATCTGCGCAAACTCCTTACGGGAATAGGGTTTAGATTTTTAAATTTGCAGCCGTAGGACAAACCGTTACCCTTAATGGTTGTAGCTTTAGAATGTGAAATCCAGGCGCAGCATTTAAATTAGAAATTAGAGAAAGAAAAAGAAAAAAGACAAAATATAGGGAAATCCACTCCTATATGGGCCAGGTGTTTGTGTTGGCCACTTGGGTCGCTTAGCTTAGCCATCCAGCGTCCTTGGTGCACCTCTTTTTTTCTTTGTATCATGTGCTGTTTGGGGACTATTTTTTGAAGTGCCATCCTGTCTGACACTGCAGTGCCACTCCTGGATGGGCCAGGTGTTTGTGTCGGCCACTTGGGTCGCTTAGCTTAGCCATCCAGCGACCTTGGTGCTCCTCTTTTTTTTTGCATCATGTGCTGTTTGGGGACTATTGTTTGTAGTGCCATTCTGTCTGACACTGCAGTGCCACTCCTAGATGGGCCAGGTGTTTGTGTCGGCCACTTGGGTCGCTTAGCTTAGCCATCCAGTGACCTTGGTGCACCTCTTTTTTTCTTTGCATCATGTGCTGTTTGGGGACTATTTTTTAAATCTGCCATCCTGTCTGACACTGCAGTGCCACTCCTAGATGGGCCAGGTGTTTGTGTCGGCCACTTGGGTCGCTTAGCTTAGTCATCCAGCGACCTCGGTGCAAATTTTAGGACTAAAAATAATATTGTGAGGTGTGAGGTGTTCAGAATAGACTGGAAATGAGTGGAAATTATGGTTATTGAGGTTAATAATACTATGGGATCAAAATGATCCCCAAATTCTATTATTTAAGCTGTTTTTGAGGGTTTTTTGTAAAAAAACACCCGAATCCAAAACACACCAGAATCCGACAAAAAATTTTCAGGGAGGTTTTGCCAAAACGCGTCCGAATCCAAAACACGGCCGCAGAACCAAATCCAAAACCAAAACACAAAACCCGAAAAATTTCCGGTGCACATCACTAATTATAATTCATTTTGATGAACATCATCTTCTCCACATTTTGTGGAAGTAACCTCGTACGCCGATTGCTGACAAGGTGACCGGCTGCACTAAACACTCTTTCGGAGTACACACTGGAGGGGGGGCAACTTAGGTAAAATAAAGCCAGTTTGTGCAAGGGCCTCCAAATTGCCTCTTTTTACTGCCAGTATACGTACGGACTGTCTGACGTGCCTACTTGGATGCGGTCACTCATATAATCCTCCACCATTCTTTCAATGGTGACAGAATCATATGCAGTGACAGCAGACGACATGGCAGTAATCGTTGGCAGGTCCTTCAGTCCGGACCAGATGTCTGCACTTGCTCCTGACTGCCCTGCATCACCGCCAGCGGGTGGTTTTGGAAATCTGATTCTTTTCCTGGCAGCTCCAGTGGCGGGAGAAAATGAAGGAGGAGCTGTTGACGGGTCACGTTCCGCTTGACTTGACAAGTGTCTCACCAGCAGGTCTTTGAACATCTGCATACTTGTGTCTGCCGGAAAGAGATATACAACGTAGGCTTTAAACCTAGGATCGAGCACTGTGGCCAAAATGTAGTGCTCTGATTTCAAAAGATTGACCAAGCGTGAATCCTTGTTAAGCGAATGAAGGGCTCCATCCACAAGTCCCACATGCCTAGCGGAATCGCTCCGTTTTAGCTCCTCCTTCAGTCTCTCTAGCTGCTTCTGCAAAAGCCTGATGAGGGGAATGACCTGACTCAGGCTGGCAGTGTCTGAACTGACTTCACGTGTGGCAAGTTCAAAGGGTTGCAGAACCTTGCACAACGTTGAAATCATTCTCCACTGTGCTTGAGTCAGGTGCATTCCCCCTCCTTTGCCTATATTGTAGGCAGATGTATAAGCTTGAATGGCCTTTTGCTGCTCCTCCATCCTCTGAAGCATATAGAGGGTTGAATTCCACCTCGTTACCACCTCTTGCTTCAGCTGATGGCGGGGCATGTTCAGGAGTGTTTGCTGCTGCTCCAGTCTTCGGCACGCGGTGGCTGAATGCCGAAAGTGGCCCGCAATTCTTCTGGCCACCGATAGCATCTCTTGCACGCCCCTGTCGTTTTTTTTGAAATCATTCTGCACCACCAAAT